>NW_026636733.1:0-192500 GCF_028554395.1 Pezoporus wallicus | reverse complement strand
AGGCTTGAGGCTGGCGGGGCCGGGGTGTCCCCATCACCTGGGTGATGTCCTGCAGGGTCTGTTGGAGCAGCTCCACCTCCGAGCGCAGCGATTCCACCTCTGCTGGAGACGGATCCTGGGCACGTGCAGCCTCCTGCAACCCCCCCCGCATCACAGGCATGCATCAGGCACACGCAGCATGTGGTGCACCCCCGGGTGCACTGCACTCTGGCATGCACCGTGCTCTGGCTGCATCCTGCATCATCCCCAGCGTGCATCATGGCTCAGCGTGCACTGTGCTGTGCTCCAGCACACATCACACCGTGGTGTGCAGCATGCATCATGCTCCAGCATGAAATAGAATCCCAGCCTGGTTTGGGATGGAAGCTCATCCAGCTCTCAGGTCTCCCCTTTAGGAGCCTTCTCTCCTCCAGGCTGACCCAGCCCAGCTCTCTCAGCCTGGCTCCGCACGCAACCTGCCCCAATGCACATCACACATCACATTGGCACTCCCAGCCCCAGTGCATCCCTGCACCCCCATGCCCCACACTCACCCCAGCACTCACCAAGCTCTGCAGCTGCAGCTTCAGCGCTTCCACCTCTCGCTCCTTCTCTGCATTCTCTTCCCGCAGCCTCTCCAGAGCCAGTGCCTGCTCCGACAGCCTGCACCAGGACATGGATCAACACTGGGACATGGGGCAACACCGGGACATGGGGGAACACCGGGACATGGGGGAACACCGGGACATGGGGGAACACCGGGACATGGGGGCAACACCGGGACATGGGGGAACACCGGGACATGGGGGAACACCGGGACATGGGGCAACACCGGGACATGGGGCAACACCGGGACATGGGGCAGCACTGGGACATGGGGCAGCACCGGGACATGGGGGAACATCGGGACATGGGGGCAACACCGGGACATGGGGGAACACCGGGACATGGGGCAACACCGGGACATGGGGCAACACCGGGACATGGGGGAACATCGGGACATGGGGGCAACAATGGGACATGGGGGCAACAATGGGACATGGGGCAGCACCGGGACATGGGGGAACATCGGGACATGGGGGCAACAATGGGACATGGGGGCAACAATGGGACATGGGGGCAACAATGGGACATGGGGCAGGACCAGGACACGGGGCAGGACCGTCCATGGGGCAGCACCAGGCCCCCCCACCAGCACCCCCCCACCCCGTGCCCCCAGACCCCTCGTACCGCGCTCCAAGCCCGGCTCTCTCCAGCTCCGCATCCCGCGCCCGCGCCGCCAACTGCTCCTGCAGCTGCCCCAGCCGCAGCTCCTGCTGCTCCCGCGCCGCTCCCGCCTGGCTCTCGGCCAGGCGCAGGTTGGCAGCGAGGTGCAGGCAGGCGGCATGGGCAGCCCTGCCCGCCCGAGAGGCCTCGTGGCTCAGCTCCGCCAGGTCCCTGTGCGGGGAGGCGCAGGATGGGACCCGGGACCCCTGCGCATCCGTGGGGATCGCCGTGAGCCCTCCCCGAGCGCCGCACTGACCGCTCCGTGGTGGCTTTCATCTCCCCAAAGTGCCTCCTGAAGGCCACCACCTGCCTCCAGAGCGTCAGGAGCCGGCTGTGCTCGTTGCTGAAGTAGGTGTTGAAGGTCTGTTATGGGGTGCAATGTGTTGGTGCTGACTGCGGTGGTGGGGTCCCTCCCCGTGCAGCCTCCTTGGTGGAGCATCCCCACCTCCCCTGGCCCCACATCCCTCGTCCTTTGGTCCCCAGATCTTCCTGCAACACCCCCATGGCCACAACCATCATCCCCATGGTGCTCTATAACCCCAACCCCAATTCCCTCCCACCCTGCAAGGCATGGGTTGGGGGACTCATCCCATTCCACGCCACATCGCCTGCATCACCAAATTCTTCTCCATGCAACATCCCCCATGGTCCTACATTCCTCCTCGTAATCCGACATCCCTTTCCATGCCACATCCCTCCATCCTTGTGCCTTGCATCCCCTTCCCATCACATGCCCCATCTCCTGCACCCCCAAATTCTTCTCCATGCAACATTCCCCATGGTCCTGCATCCCTCCTGGTGGTCCCACATCCCTTTCTATGCCACATCCCTCCACCCCTGTGCCTTGCATCCCCTTCCCATCACATGCCACATCTCCTATAGCCCCAAACTATTCTCCATGCAACAACCCCACATCCTTCCCAGCAGTCCTGCATCCCCCTTCCCATCCCCACCCCCCTTTCCATGCCACATCCCCACATCCCTCTCCCTGTGCAATCCCTGTTCCCCCCAAACCTCCTCCTCGCGCCTCCACTCCGCCTCTCGCTGCTCCAGCTCATCCCGTGCCCGTGCCCAGTCGGCCGTCAGCTTGCGGATGTCCTCGCTCAGCGCCGCGTTGGCCACGTTGGCTTGTTCCAGCTGCTCCCGCAGCATCGAGTTCACCTGCACCAGGCTGCTGCTCCTGGACGGGGTGGGGAATGGGGGGGTCATTGAAAGCATCACCCCAAGGGGGTCCCACAGCTCCTCAGGGACACACACCCCCCTTCACCTCTGCTGCTCCTCTTCCAGCCGGATCAGGGCGTTCTCCAGCTCATTGCTGCCCTCCTCCTCCGGCTGCACGCTGCTCACATCCAGCTGGCTCTGCAGGGATACTTGTCATCAGCATCCCCCAAACCTGGGGGGGTTCAAGGCAGAGGACCCCTAAACCCATCCCTCACCGTCAGCCTCTCCTGCTCCAGCTCTGTCGCCTTCTCCAGCAGCTGCTGCTCCACTTCACCGCATTTCTTCTTATACTGCAGCACCTGGATGGAGGCAACGGGGAGGGTGGCACCGAGACGGGGTCCCCAACGCATCCCTGTGTCCCCTGGGAAGGGTTTACCTTGGCTTGGAGCTTCTGCACCAGCTGGGCCTGGCGCTGCTGGCCCTCCTGGTACGCCTGCAGCTTGCGCTTGTAGGCAGCTTGCTCCTCCTCCAGCAGGCGCCGCAGCTCGATGTTGTGCTGCGCCAGGCTCCGGCTCTCCGATGCATCCCGCTCGCCCGTCTCCAGCCGCAGCGTTTGCTCCAGCTGGGAAGTGGGATAGGATTGATGTCAGGATACCCCCTGAGTCCATCGGGATGTTAAACCCCCTCTGAGCATCCTCCAGTTTCACTCGTATCCAGATCGAGCCACTGCTTCAGGGCATCCTATACAAAGCCCCCCCAAATTCTGCATCCCCCCTTTTGCACACACAGGGAGGAGAGGAACAGGAAATTTTGGGGGTGCTTTCAAAAACATCCCAACTTTGAAGCAGGGGCTTCAGCAAACCCCACCCTGGTTTGCACCGGGATAAAGGAAACCCGGGTGCAGCCACAGTGATCTGCTTTGGGGTGTTATCCTAGGATCTGGGGTATTTTATGGATAACCAGGCACAAACAGAGGGGGTGCCCCCAAAATCCTGGCAGTGCCCCAATTCGGGTCTCCCCAGGAGCCACATTCAGCATCCGGCCATTGCCTAAAGCCCTTTTGAATCCCTCCGTTGCCATGGTGAAGGGATGTGAAGGATGCCCGTGGCAGGGGGTCCTGTTCCCGAAAACAAAAGGGGGATGAGGATGCTTTGTGCATCCCCCAGGACAAGCCCTGGCAAGCCAGGACAGGTCTGGACAGGCCGGCTCTGAAATTCCCATTGATGCCACAGCACCTCCAGCTCCCAGCATGGGGAATGCAAAGATTCCAGCTGGGATGGCTGTGAGGTCTGGGGTTTACAAGGGTGGTTTGGGGCTATCGGGACTCACCCGCTCGCTGATGGCGTTGTACTTGATGGCCAGCTCATCGCGCTCGGCCCGGCTCTGCGCCAGCAGGTCCTCGACACGGGACAGCTCCTGCTGCAGGATGCGGTTCTCCTCCTGGAGGGACAGCAGCGAGGACATGGCCCCCGCTGCGGGACCGGGACCGGGCTCAGGGCGGCTCCGGGAGCAGTGGGACACGGATCCAGCTCCGCGATGGAGCCATCAGTGAGGAAGGGGCTGAGCTGAGCCTGCCCCGTGAAAAACCTTTTCCCTCATCCAGCTGCAAATGCTGCGCCCCAACATGCAATGGGAGGCAGCTGCGAGGCCACTGCAAGCTTGTGCCCATAAACCCACTGTGGATCTGCAGTTGCAATCACAAGAGGGGTGCAGGTTTGTGTGCGTGACCACAAAACCACTGCTGATTTGCAACTGAAATCATCAAACGGCTGCAGATTTGCAGCTGCAGCCACAAAACTGCTGCAAAGTTGCATTTGTGAGCACAAAACCGCTGCAAAGTTGCATTTGTGAGCACAAAACCACTGCAAGTTCACAGCTGTGAGCACAAAAGCACTGCAAGTTCATAGCTGTGAGCACAAAACCACTGCAAGTTCATAGCTGTGAGCACAAAACCACTGCAAGTTCATAGCTGTGAGCACAAAACCACTGCAAGTTCATAGATGTGAGCACAAAAGCACTGCAAGTTCATAGATGTGAGCACAAAACCACTGCAAACTCAGAGCTGCAGACACAAACCCGCTGCAAAGGTGCCGTTCTGATCACAAACCGATTGCAAACACAGGTCTGTGATCCCAAACCCACTTCAGCTTCGCAGCTGCACTCACGGAAGCAGTGAACCTGTGTCTGTGAGCACCGGGGTGCTGCGTCTCCCCATTGCCATCCCAAACCCACCCCGACTGCATCCGCAGCGACGAAGCCGGCTCAGAGCTGCCATTTCCCCTCCCAAACCCCGTTTGCAGTGGCAAAACCCCACTGCACCGGTGCCTTCTGCATGCAACCGGCCAACCTGATCCACCCCCTCTGCCGCCGCTCCCGCGAGAGCAGCCGCCGGATCCCGCTATGGGGGGGACCAGGAAGGGACAATGTGGGGACCCCACCTCAACCGCAGCCTCCGGATCGCTCATGGGCTCCCTATGGGTGGCCGCCGAGCCCTTGGCACCCCTTTGCTGCAGGCTCCTTGCTCCAAAACCCGTTTGCCGGGAGCTTTTGGGGCTCTGTGCCTGCGAGAGGAAAGCGGATGCGTGGTCGGGATTAGCCCGAAATCCCGGCCTTTTGCCTTCCTCTTCCCTCTGTGACGGCGGGAGCGGGGACCCTCCTCTTCCTGGCTGCCTCAGGGGTCCCAATGCCTCCCAATGGATCACTTCAACACCCACCACCAACAACCCCCCATCCATAAGGATTTGGCACTAAAACCCAGCCAAGGAGGCTCTTGGCACGAGCAGAACGATCAAACTGATGTAAACCACTAAACCCCACCAATCCCCACGCCCAGAATGAGTGGAAATGGGCTTACGCTGCGGTGCTGTCCCCCCCCGGCAGGATGGTGCTGGCTCCCACAGGGAAAGGAGCTCCTTGGAGAGAGCCCTTTCCTTAAGCCCTGGCTCTCATTAAGCTCATTAAAGCCCCGGGGTTTGCTCTGGCAGAAAAAGCTCCGGGGAGGAGCGTGTGGGGTTGCTCCGAGGCCAAGATGCAGTAAAAGTCCCCTTAGGATGTCTGTGTCCCCCCCCGGAGCCTCTGCAGCCACCCCGGGGCGGTAAATATACCCCCCCCGGGGGTAATTGCGGCCTTTGTGCCCCCATCCGGCAGGAAAAGCTGTGGGTAAATCCCCAACTGAGCTCCACATCCCCCACACCGGGGACTGGAGTATCCCTGCTCCTACCCCACAGCCCACCGCTGCCCCAAAGGCTTGGGGAAGCATCCAGAGAACAGGAGATGGACAGGGCGAATGGATGGGATTTAGGGCTTCAGGTCTTGCCTCGAGGCTCCCCCAGGTGATGGGGATGCCAAAACCCTCCTTTTCCCCCCCATTTCTTTCCTTACCTTCCTCTCCTGGAGTCTTTCCCAGCCATAAAGCCACTGCTAAGCAACGAGCGTGTGTTGTGCTTTGCTGTCCAAGACGGTCTCCTCGACACCAGCAAGGAGGGGGAACCACAAAACCACATCCCAGCCCCTCTGAGGGGGGAACACCATTCCTCTTGGGCATCAAAAGCATCTGGAAGCACGTGGAAGCATTAATCCCTCACCTGGGTGTGCAGCCTCACTGCCAGGCTCTGAAACCGTCATTCAGTTGGGAATGGAAGCCATAAAACCCCAAAACACTGGGAAAAACCAAACAGGAGCGGGATTTTGGACACCAAAAAAGCGTCATAGAAATAGGTAAGAAAATATTTATTTGTGTAAAGAGGAATCTCAAGCCCAGCTCTGTCAAAGAGACCAACAACGTCCTGTCCTTCATCAACTGACGAGGTAAAACCGTGTCTTCCCAAAAGAGAGGGGGAAAAACAAACTTCCCCGAGCAAGAAATGAGGAATTTCAGCATGGAAAGGCAGAGGTCCAGCTCCCCACCTCCTGCACCGTGGAGGTAAGCACTCAAGAAGAGATCAGGGCGACGCTCAGCGTTGCATTCATCAGGATCGTGCAGGTGAGATGAATCCAGGAGGATGCTCCTGCCAAGGGAAGGGCTTTTCCAGCCCAAATACACATGGAGCAGCTCCAGCACGTAAACCTCTAGTGAAAACCAGCGCTGGGAGCACTCAATGCCCATCTTGTGATCAAGGGGAGGTGATGAAGATGATGGCTTGTTCTTCCCAATGGAGAAGCCTCGGGAGGTTTCCTGTGATCCGCCCCCCAGGACAGAGAGCACCGGTGTGGAGTGTTTGAAGGCACGTGTGTGTTTGCTTCCTGGCATTCACTGCAGGATCTGGATGCCAGGCAGGATTTAAGGGCAGGAGCGGGGTGTCCCGAAGCTGCTGCTTTGGTCCTGAAGGAATCCCAATGATCCCAGCACCGGTGCAGGGAAGAGCAGCTGAGAGGATGGGGTCAGAACTGAACCCAGCCTGTGTTTGTCTGGGTTGAAGCTGACCTGGAGAAGAAAAAGGGGGAAAAGGAGGTTTTAAATGCCAAAAGGGCCCATGGGACACAGGGAGGGTCCTGCAGGATCACCCCAAACTTCCCAGAGGAAGATGGGGAGGCAGCACCCGTAGCCTTGCACTGCACTGAGGCAATGTGCAAGTCACAGCTGCTCTGAAATCCCAAAGGGGTGCTGGGGTGCAGCCATGACCCCCC
Source organism: Pezoporus wallicus (assembly GCF_028554395.1). NCBI lineage: Eukaryota > Metazoa > Chordata > Aves > Psittaciformes > Psittacidae > Pezoporus > Pezoporus wallicus. The sequence continues at coordinate 185,468 of NW_026636733.1, read as the reverse complement.
CACCACAATGGGTTTATCCAGGGAAATGAGCAGGAATCAAACCCCACATCCAGGGAAATGAGCAGGAATCAAACCCCACAGCCGGGGAAATGAGCAGGAATCAAACCCCACAGCCAGGGAAATGAGCAGGAATCAAACCCCACATCCAGGGAATTGAGCAGGAATCAAACCCCACATCCAGGGAAATGAGCAGGAATCAAACCCCACAGCCAGGGAAATGAGCAGGAATCAAACCCCACAGCCAGGGAAATGAGCAGGAATCAAACCCCACAGCCAGGGAAATGAGCAGGAATCAAACCCCACATCCAGGGAAATGAGCAGGAATCAAACCCCACATCCAGGGTAATGAGCAGGAATCAAACCCCACAGCCAGGGAAATGAGCAGGAATCAAACCCCACAGGGCCTCACCCTGAAGCTTTGGCAAAGTCTCCCCACACATCACTGGTGGAGGCAGAGGGAGCAGCATTCGGCTGTGGCCACGACAAGAGGGAGTCTGTCAGCACCAGGGAAGTCAGGAAAAGAGAACACAAACAGCAGGGGTTATTTCCCACTCTTATTCCCAAATTCCCAGCTGTTTCCCCCATTGTGATGGATAAAACAGAGCCTGAAGAGCTTTACAGCCACCACTGTGTGAGCACAGACCTGTGATGGGGGTGCCTGGGAGCTGGGTGGGATTGGAGAGTGAAGACGGGCGCTCTCCAGAAGGAAGTTTCCCTCCAGGAGGTGGTGGGAGCAAGCTCAGGCCCCCAGGAGCCACAGGCCGGGGTCTGGTGGTCCCGGTTGCTCCTTCCTTTTTCTTCACGTTCTGAAACAAGAGGCAAATTTGGGTTTAAATCCGGAGCCTGAGTGCGATTCCTCCCAGGCACAGCTTCCCAAAGCCAAACCCCTTTATCCTGGGGGGGAAAACCCCGCTCTGCAGCAATATCCCACTGCAAAAGGGGTCAGACCAAGGATGGGTTTATCCTTAAATCCCCACCATGAACCCACAGCCCCACCACCCATAACACAACCAGATCCCTGCCTGCAGCGTTACCATGAAGGGCTCTGCGCAGGGATTTTGAGGACAAGCTGCTGCTTCCTCTTGTTCCACCCAAGGAAAGGTGGGATTGAGCTGGAAGAGCTCCTCACCGCAATGTTCAGTTTGATGGTCTGTCCCTCCTTGAAGCCCAAATCCAGCTTGGGGCCCTGCTCGGGGTTCTCGGCCTGCCTGGCCAGCTCGCTCTGCTGCTTCACCCACCTGCAGCGATCACAGAAGCAGGAAAGGAGACGTCAGGAACCAGCCTGAGGCTCTCCCGGATCCATCCAGCCCAAAATCATCCCACTCTGCCTGGGAGCAGCGATTCAGAGGTGCTGGATGGGAGCTGCCACCTTCCCTGCTGGAGCAATGCAGCAGCATCCCAGTGCTGCAGGAGCAGCCCCTTACCGGTGGCACGAGAAAAGAAGGAAGGGAGTTAAGGAATGTGCTCAGTTTTGGATGGGGAAGCCCAGTCTGGGACCCTGCTAATGCAGAGTGGGCAATATCTGAGAGAAGGAAAGCTGCCTGCACAGGGAAACAGGGGTTTCCACCTCACAACACCACTCAAGTGTGCCTCCCACTTCCTCTCCACCACTTCTGGTGAACATCCGCCACAAAAATGGAGAAGACACAGGGGGAGGCACAAACTCACTTAAAGTGGTCCTGGAGAGCAACGTTGAAGTCAAAGGCATCCCCTCGGTCAACAAAGCCAACTCCGATGAAAGCACGGCGGCCTGGGAAGGAGGAACGGGAAGGGTTGGAATTGCAAAGCAGCAGAGGAAGAGGGATGGGACATCCCATCGTGCCTGACACCTCCTCCTGCAGGAGCTGGGCCCATGGAGGCTGAGATAAGGGACTGGGAATATCTTCTGTTTGCTGGCTGCATGGACAGGAGAAGGCTCCAGAAGGGGAGACCTTGGAGCAGCTCCAGGAAACCTGGAGAGGGGCTTGGGACAAGGGCCTATAGGGACAGGCCAAGGGGAATGGCTTTAACCTGCCAGAAGGGAGACTGAGATGAGCTCTGAGGCAGAAGCTCTTCCCTGTGAGGGTGCTGAGGCAGGGTGAGTAAAACCAGCTTTTACATTCCCATAAGCGAGTGAAAGCAGAGGGAGGCATCAGGATGATGATCCTGCATCCTCATGTTAACCCCAGGCAACAAGATCAAATTGGTTTTAGTTCCTGATAGAGGCCAGAGTGTGTCTGAGCCATGGGAGCGAGAGAACTCATCCCTCTGCCACTGGATGCTGGGAATATTTGGCACTTAAAAGCAAGAATCCGCAGATCAGAGCAGTGAGGGCAATGAGGACGTTCTGAGGTGACTCCCCCAACACGTGCCCCATGGATCGGGATGTACCGTTCCCATCTTCGACCCGGATGACAAAGTATCTGCTGGAGTCTGTCACACTCTCCACAGCGATGCCGGGGAACTGCTCCACTGGTGCCTGGGCAAAAAGCTCTCCTGGAAAAATCACAGAACCATGGAATTGTTTCAGTGGGAAAGGACCTCAAAGCTCCTCCAGCTCCAACCCCTGCCACGGGCAGGGACCCCTTCCACTAGAGCAGCTTGCTCCAAGCCCCTGTGTCCAACCTGGCCTTGAACTGCCAGGGATGGGGCAGCCACAGCTTCTCTGGGCACCCTGTGCCAGCGCCTCAGCACCCTCACAGGGAAGAGCTTCTGCCTAAGAGCTCATCTCAGTCTCCCCTCTGGCAGGTTAAAGCCATTCCCCTTGGCCTGTCCCTACATCCCTTGTCCCAAGCCCCTCTTCAGCTTTCCTGCAGCCCCTTTAGGTACTGGAGCTGCTCTCAGGTCTCCCCTTCAGGAGCCTTCTCTTCTCCAGGCTGCCCCAGCCCAGCTCTCTCAGCCTGGCTCCAGAGCAGAGCTGCTCCAGCCCTCGCAGCATCTCCATGGCCTCCTCTGCACACATCCCCCCTGCAGCAGCTGCGCCGAGAAGGGCCCTGATGGATCCGTGCCCTCCTCCCCTCCTTACCCGTGTTCTTATCCTCCAGCTTGATGAAGGCGACGCTGCCCCTGGCCGTGACCCGCATCCTGCCGCTCCACGCCGGCTGCTCCAGCTGCCACTCCGCAGCCCTGGGGGATGCGGAAAGAGCCCATCCAGACCCACGGCGACATCCCCATGGCGCCCGCCTGCCTCAGCAACGGCACCGACAGCCCCCGTGCGCCCCTGCAAGGAGCCGGCTCCTCCGGACACCTCTCGTTTCACCCCAGAAGGGACCCAGCAAGAGGTTTCGCTTCCCCTTCCGCAGCGGGACAGCAGCTTCTCGGGGCTGCAGGGCCCCGCCTGCCCCACTGCCCTCAGGGGCAGCCCCCGAGCACCCCGCGGGACCCTCTGCGGGGACCGAAGCAGCGGGGACGGCGGAGGCCCCACCTGTACCCGCGGTTGGAGGCCCGCGGCGGCAGGCGGTAGACGTGCACGGCCGGCTTCACACACAGCACCGCCTCGTACTCCTCCTCCGCCGCCGCCATCGCGGCGCCGCTCTGCCCCGCCGCCTCCATGGTACCGCCCTGCGCCCAGCGGCGGGCGGGAGGGTGCACTGCGAGGGGTTGGGGGGGGCACGGGACAGGGAAGGAGCCTGTCCCCCTGACACTGAGACACCTTTGAAAGCGATTTCATCGTTAAAGGACATTAAAAATAAGAATTACGTCATTAATAAGAAGCAATTAATTAATAAGAAATAATTAATTAATAAGAATTTAAAAGGTGTCAGGACCGGTGAGAGCCACCCACACACCCCCAATTCAGCCAGAGGCACCCAATAACCCCTTACCCCGCTCCTCCAAGGGTTATCCAGCACAGCACCAAGCAGGGAGGCCAGCACATGGCAATATCATTAATAACATTCAATTAATCACATTGATTTACTTAATTTCATTAAAATTAATTAATTAAATTAATTATCCCTTCACACCCCCCCCCAGTAGGAGGCTGCCCAGGCACAGCTCACACCAGTTCTGCAAACCACATCTTCCCCCTGAGCTCCCCGCTTCCCCCTCCTCAGCAAGCCCAAAAATGGGACAAAATTCATAGAACCATAGAATGGTTTGGGTTGGAGAGGACCTTAAGATCATCCAGGTCCAACCCCCTGCCATGGGCAGGGACACCTCACACTAAACCATGGCACCCAAGGACTCGTCCAGCCTGGCCTTGAACACTGCCAGGGATGGAGCATTCACAACCTCCCTGGGCAACCCATTCCAGTGCCTCAGCACCCTAACAGGAAAGAACTTCTTCCCTATATCCAATCTAAACTTCCCCTGTTTAAGTTTGAACCCGTTACCCCTTGTCCTGTCACTACACTCCCTAATGAAGAGTCCCTCCCCAGCATCCCTATAGCCCCCCTTCAGACACTGGAAGCTGCTCTGAGGTCTCCATGTGACTTCTCTTCTCCAGGCTGAACAGCCCCAGTGTTCTCAGCCTATCTCCATACAGGAGGTGCTCCAGTCCCTGATCATCCTCGTGGCCTCCTCTGGACTTGTTCCAACAGTTCCATGTCCTTTTTGTGTTGAGGACACCAGAACTGCACACAATGCTCCAGGTGAGGTCTCATGAGAGCAGAGTAGAGGGGCAGGATCACCTCCTTCGACCTGCTGGTCATGCTCCTCTGGATGCAGCCCAGGACACGGTTGCTTTCTGGGCTGTGAGCGCACACTGAAGCCGGCTCATGTTCATTTTCTCATCAACCAACACCCCCAAGTCCTTCTCCTTGGGCTGCTCTGAATCTCTTCTCTGCCCAACCTGTAGCTGTGCCTGGGATTGCTCCCACCCAGGTGTAGGACCTTGCACTTGGCATGGTTAAACCCCATGAGGTTGGCATCAGCCCACCTCACAAGCGTGTCAAGGTCCCTCTGGATGGCATTCCTTCCCTCCAGGGTATCAACCGAACCACACAGCTCGGTGTCATCGGCAAACTTGCTGAGGGCGCACTCAATCCCACTGTCCATGTCAGCGACAAAGATGCTGAACCAGCCCGGTCCCAACACCCATCCCTGAAGGACACCACCTTTTTGGCTTCATACCAGCACAATGGCCAAAAACCTCCTCGTTTTTTACCTTCCCAAGGGATGTTTAAGGTTCTGCTCACACCGGGAGCTCATCCATCACCACCCCCCTCTCCTGCAGCAGTCCCTTTGGGATGGGGGTGGATAAAGCAGAACCAAACGCATTTTGTCGTTAAAAGTTTAAAGACATTTATTTAAAATACAACTTTATAAAACGTTTTCTTCACGGCGCACGGGGTTTGGGGGGGGGGGGGAGGGGGTGAAAACACACGTGGTACCGTGGTCATCCTCAGCGTTCCCGGGATGAAGGGGCTTCCCGCAGGAACGCCGCCGAGCCCTGCCCGCGGGCCGGCCGGCTCCTGGTCACCGGGATGGAGGAGCCGGGAGAGATCCGTGCTGGAAAAGGAGGTTTTGGTGCTGGAGATGGAGATTTCAGTGCCGAGATGGGAGGTCCGGGTGCTGGAAATGGAGATTCCGGTGATGGAGCTTGGAGGGGGGGGGGGGTTCAGTGCCGGAGATGGGATGTTTTGGAGGCAGCGACTTTAACACTGATCAGCTACACCAAACCCCACTGGATTTGGGGCTATTCAAAGCTATTTTGGATAATCATTAAGGAAAGGCGCGGTGACTGCGGTTATTGCTGATGTCATTCCCCTCTCCCGCTCCCCCCAGGGCCTCAGCCTGACATTGGGAGGGGATAAACATTAGGACACCCCCCCCCCCAAAACATGGGGATACCCAGGGGATCCCTGCCCACCACCCCCTCACCACCATCCTCAGTGCTTGAATGAGCCCATTAATGCTCTAACGGGGTCATTGAGACACAGGTAGGTTTATTTGACCGTCTGGGGTTGGGGTGAACACGTCTGTGGGTGTCCAGGCACTTCCCTGTGCGTGGAGGACACCGGGATTCACTCCTTTACCCCTGAACCTACTGAGCACAAAGCGGCACAATCATGCGCCCAGAACCAGCAATGGTTTTCCAGGTCCCATCCCCTCCAGGACGAGCACTTAGTGTTCATCTCATCCCTCAATATTAAGGTAGGTCAGCTTCATCCAGGGGGGCAATATCCACGTTTTCACCATCACCAGCCTCCCCGTCATCCTCCTGGGAGCTGGAGGAGGAATATCGCTTCCCAGCAGCCGCCGGTACGATGGTGGGAATCATCCAGACTTTATCCAGTGCTGGGTTTCTTCCCTGATGTGATTCCAGGAGGGAAACGCAGCTCGTACCGTGACCATCCGTGACACTCGGAGTCAGCACCATGGGACACCCCATTCCCTGGCCACACAACAAGCCTCATTCCACGGACCACAGCAGCACCTTCTCCTCCGTGCAATGGATTCCTAATCCTTCACCTCCCGGTGCTCTCAGCCAGGTGGGAAGCGTTTTCCTGGGATGGGGGCACGCTCCCTGCTCCCCAAATACAAAAAAGAAAGCCAAAAAACCAACCAAAAAAGATGATTTGAAGCTTTTCCTCAAAGCCAGCAGAAAACACCAGCCAAGCTCTACCAGGAGCAGGATGTAAACTCGGTCATCGGGCTCCAACAGCTCCCAAAGGTGGGAATCTGGAGTCTGCACCCCCTGTGCTTGGCAGAAGTGGAAATGGAGAAGGAGAAGCAAGCAGCTGCCAAAGGCGAGCTGGGAAAAGCTGCAGCAATTCACTGAAATTCCTTGTTGGAAGCTTAACTCCCTCTCACAATGAACCCCAAGAGCTCAAACCCATCCCATGTGCTCCGCCAAACAGACAGCAGAGAGGACATGAAATAAAGAGAGATCCTTGGAAGCAGAACTCGCTCCTAAGGCGATGAGGACAACACGTGCGTCTGGGGAGCATTCCCAGGGGTTTTGCTTCCTTAAATCCCGGGTGACGAGGACGACAAACGTTATTGCTGGCGCTAGCTGCAGCCCAAGCACCGCGCCCGCGGCTCCCTGCACCCATCTGAGTCCTTTAACCCCCCCCCTTGTCGTCCCGGCCATGCGGGGACAGCCCTTCGCCGTCTGTGGGTCACAGTGGGTGGCGAGGGGAGGTCACAGTGCATGGGGATGAAGGTCACAGTGGGCAGAGCAAAGGGGATCACAGTGCAAAGAACCCGGGGAGTTCCCTTTGCTCAAGTCCGACGCAGGGCAGCGGGCGCTGCCTCCCGCAGCAGCATCTCCCTCCTGCCCGCCTCTATCTGCGCTGCTTGAAGCCTTGGGAGCCGTCAGGACCCAGGGGTTGCCTAATCACATTGTTGGGCTGCCTGGTGTCTTCTGGCTGGGAAATCCTCGGGGGCCTGCAAGGAGAGAGGAGGTCAGAGGAGGAGGTTGGATCTGGTGATCCCTGAGGTCGCTTCCAGCCTGGGATGCTGTGATACTGCACCCGCCTCAGTGGGGAGCCACCACCACGGAACAATCGGTGCACATCACTCCCTGGGACAAGGAATGTGGCCCAACCCAAACCAGCACTTAGGTTTCTATCCAGAGAACACACAGCACAATGCCTCCAAGTGACCTGTGTGCAGTAAAGAGCATTCACACCCTCCCTTCTGCATGTGGTGGTTTCCTCAAGTCTAAACCCTCAGGGCAGATGAAGAAATGTCCTGCTGGGATAACCCAGGAAGAGTCGTCCCCCGCCCGTGTGCTGGGCTGCACCCCCAGAGCGTGAGCAGCAGCTCAGGGAGGGGATCCTGCCCCTCTGCTGTGCTCTGGGGAGACCCCCCCTGCAGCCCTGATCCAGCTCTGGGGCAGCAGCACAAGAGGGATGCGGAGCTGTTGGAGTGAGGCCAGAGGAGGCCATGGAGATGCTGCGAGGGCTGGAGCAGCTCTGCTCTGGAGCCAGGCTGAGAGAGCTGGGCTGGGGCAGCCTGGAGAAGAGAAGGCTCCTGAAGGGGAGACCTGAGAGCAGCTCCAGTGCCTGAAGGGGCTGCAGGAAAGCTGGAGAGGGGCTTGGGACAAGGGATGTAGGGACAGGCCAAGGGGAATGGCTTTAACCTGCCAGAGGGGAGGGGAGACTGAGATGAGCTCTTAGGCAGAAGCTCTTCCCTGTGAGGGTGCTGAGGCGCTGGCACAGGGTGCCCAGAGAAGCTGTGGCTGCCCCATCCCTGGCAGTGTTCAAGGCCAGGTTGGACACAGGGGCTTGGAGCAAGCTGCTCTAGTGGAAGGTGTCCCTGCCTGTGGCAGGGGTTGGAGCTGGAGGAGCTTTAAGGTCCCTTCCAACCTAAACCAGGCTGGGATTCTATGAACCCTAGTTGTCCACACATCTCTCTTTCCCCCCCTCATGCTCTTCCAGGGATCAAAGATCACCCGAACAGCCACATCAGGCACTTCCCTGAAGTCCCATCTATTTGAGGTTCAGGCCTCCCTGCTTGCTCGCAAAGCAACGCCTTCTCCTCGATGGCCTCACTTTGCTCTCCAAGGAGCTGTTCGGGGAGCTGGCTCACACGGAGCACACAGGGAGCTGCTCTCACCTATCCAGGATGGGTTTCTCCTGCTCTTCTTCGGGGCTGGCGCTGCCCAATATTCGCTTCCTGGCTTCCGCGTACTCCGCTTCCCGCTGCGCCAAGGATTTCACCGGGAAGACCGGCCTGCTGGCGGAGTTGGGATTGCTGAGCACGCCGTTGGTGGTCGGCCTCTTGAGGATGCGGATCTGGGGGGGAGGCCCTGCGGGGAGGCTGTCGTCCTGAATCACGATCGGCACTTTAGGAGGGGATTTGGACTTTCTGCTGGTGGAAAGGCAGAAACAGGAGGTTGGTTCTGGTTCCCGAGCGGGTTCTCCTGCTCTCCATGGGAATTCCTGCCTGTTGGATGTCATCCTGTGATTAAGAGGTAGCCTGTGATAATTAAAGACCCTGCTATGTTTGTAACCCTAAACTAGAGCTCAGCAGGGATGGAAAATCAGTCCCTTCTGCCTTCCACATCTTCAAGCGAAGGGAAGCAGACCCTGGGCTGAAGGTTTAGTGGTTCTACGTGTAGATACTGGTATCAGCACCATGATCCCATTCCCTGTTAGGGCTGCCCTCACCAGGACACCCAGCCCAAGCTGTCATTTCACACCTCAGAGCCAGCCTCGGTCCCTGTCACCATCTGCATTGCTCTTATGATCCCTTCTCCGTGTGGCATTCCCAGAGAAGTCTCCCCGTGACTCCTTAAGTGGCCTCCCAGGAATCAAAGGGGTGAAAATGAATCCACCACAACAAAAGACTTGTCAGAAGTGATTACAAACAGGCTGTAACACCCACCCCCCATCCCAACCCAACCCAAAGCAAGCAGGAAGAGAGAGTCTCACTGATGCAAGACCTGTCAAGCCAACCCAGGGCTGGGAGCTGGGATTACCTGACTCACCCTCAGTGTCTCTTTCTTACCTGGCTTCTCCAGGGCTGCAGCTACAGCCAGCCCGGAAGACCCAGCTCTGAAATAAACTCACTCCAAGCAGCTTTCCACTCCCCCGTTATGGATCGAAAGGGCCATCTAGTGGCACGAGCACGGAATTCCCTGGTTCTGACCTCGGAACTCGGCTGGTTCTCCTGTCGGAAGCCATTTCCCTGCTGTCCCCTCTCCCCAGAGCTCAGGAATAGAACGCTGGGTTTTAAACCAAGCCGTGCAGCACCATTACCTTTCCTTCTGTGTGATCTTCAGCTTCTTCTCCAACCGTCTGTCTATCTCCTAGAAAGGAAGAAGATGAAAGATGAAGATGAAAGAAAGGAAGGAAGAAGATGAAAACCTGAAGGCTCATCTCAAGAATTGGAGCTTAAGTCTGTCTGCACCCATATTTCATCCCACTTTACAGTGAAACCATAAAGGGGGCACAAACAGAGTGCGTGTCTCCACCTGAGGATGACTTGCAAATCAAGAGGTAGACAAGAGCCAAGCCACCACCTACATCCATAGCCATTAATACACCTCCAGCAGGCTGTGAGTCTTGTGTGTCACGGCGCGAGGGCAGCCGCAGGGCACTCATGGCTCATTGTAAGCACTTCAGCTGGCAGGACAGCTCTATCGAGGGTGAGGAGCCATGGGAACACAGAGGGAGGTATGCCCGGATCCGAGCGGGAGCTGGCACCAAACCTCTGGGGCAGAGCAGGAGCAGCAGCAGCAGCAGGCGCCGGCCGGGGCGATGCACATCCTTCTGTGTGCCCGATTTCAGCCCCACAGCCTGCAGCCATCCGGAGGCCTGGCCGGCAGGGCCACATTCCTGCTGCAATGAGCCCTCCTTCCCAAACCCTGCCCTGCCCTGCCCCGGTGCACCCGAGCAGGACAGCGCAGCTGAGCCTCCTTGTGCTTCTCCCCTCTGCACCATGGCTGCAGAGTCACCCATGGGCACAAAGACATTGCACAGACCCCCAGTGCCAACCGAGCGTGGCTCTGAGCATGTCAGCTTCTGTCCCAAGCTTCCCAAAGGTGTCCGTGTTTCGCAATTGGAGCAATCCCGCAGGGACTCTTGGCTAACCAGGAGAACAAAGCCGGCTACCAGGATCCTCACTGATGCACTGATGTGTTTAACCATCAAGGGAAGGGGGAACAAAGACACCTGAGAGCGTCCCAGTTGCACGAGCTGATAACTGGCAATACTGCAGGAATTCCAAGCTCCCGGCAGGATGCAGCTGCTCCACTTTTGGGGCTGGTTTGCTCACCTGCACTGTGAGCTCCCTGCCCTGCTGTCAGAAACCACAACAGGCACAACCCAGGGAAGAAACTGGTTTGCACAGTAATTCCCTGCTGCCCCAATAAGCAGGGAATGAACACAAGTCACAACAAGGTGCCAAACCACAGAGCTTGTGCTTGGTGACGTAGCCCAGAACCGCCCCCCCCGTGTGCTGGGCTGCACCCCCAGAGTGTGAGCAGCAGCTCAGGGAGGGGATCCTGCCCCTCTGCTGTGCTCTGGGGAGACCCCCCCTGCAGCCCTGATCCAGCTCTGGGGCAGCAGCACAAGAGGGACGTGGAGCTGCTGGAGCGAGGCCAGAGGAGGCCATGGAGATGCTGCGAGGGCTGGAGCAGCTCTGCTCTGGAGCCAGGCTGAGAGAGCTGGGCTGGGGCAGCCTGGACAAGAGAAGGCTCCTGAAGGGGAGACCTGAGAGCAGCTCCAGTGCCTGAAGGGGCTGCAGGAAAGCTGGAGAGGGGCTTGGGACAAGGGATGTAGGGACAGGCCAAGGGGAATGGCTTTAACCTGCCAGAGGGGAGACTGAGATGAGCTCTTAGGCAGAAGCTCTTCCCTGTGAGGGTGCTGAGGCGCTGGCACAGGGTGCCCAGAGAAGCTGTGGCTGCCCCATCCCTGGCAGTGCTCAAGGCCAGGTTGGACACAGGGGCTTGGAGCAAGCTGCTCTAGTGGAAGGGGTCCCTGCCCGTGGCAGGGGTTGGAACTGCTTGAGCTTCAGGTCCCTTCCAGCACAAACCAGGCTGGGATTCTCTGGCTCTAAGCAGTCAGCATCCCAAAGGAACCTCCACTTAGGATGAAATAACTGTAAGTGCTTTAAGCAGACAAAAGGCAGGAGGTTGAATTTTCTCCCAGCCTCTGTACTGGAAGGTGATGAGTGATGTGCCAGAACAAAACCAGGGACTGGAAGCCAGGTTATGGCTAGAGCCTCCCATCAAGGGCACATGAACCTGTCGGCTCCTTCCTCTTCACTGGGAGCAAAATCCCACCCCAGTGCTGCTTGGGAGGATGGAATGCAATGTGCAGCAGCTGCTTCCCACCTGCAAAGGCCAAGGATCAGCAAGCAGGGAAATGGATATCCCTGCAAGGATGGAGACCTCATAGAGCAGCTGCCGGCAAACAATGACAGTCAAACGAAGGGGAAGGGGTTTCTCATGTGCCCAAACCAGGTGAGGCCGTATCCTGCTGGTGAAGAGTGTTTACAGCACTTTTTCCAACTCAAACAGCTCACCACACCTCTCTGGGGCACCTGGAAGCAGTGACCTGGAAGGAACATCCTTAAACATCCCTCATTAAAGCCTTCAGCAGAGGAGAGGGATGACAGGAAGATGATGCACGGTGGGGAAAGCACCTTCAAGAGTCATGGTGCTGAACCACACAAGACAAGCTCAGCAACCCATGGTGAGGCCCATGGGGCACAGACATGGCAAGGAAGGCTCTGTCTGTGCTCTCCTCCCTGGCACAGGAGCTGGGTTTGACAAACGCCGCATTCCCACATGCCTGATGGCTCTGCAGGTCCGTCCTGGGGCTCAAGTCCTGGTCCATGTGCTGGACTATGAGATCCTGCAATTGCACAGCCTTGGATCGACCTCAGCGGGTGACAAACACCTGATTAATGGGCCTGTCACTGGGCTGAGCAGCTCTGCACACCCTCACACACACACACACAGACATCCTCTGACGCCAGAGCCTGCAGCTTCCCCTACCAGAAACAGAGTCCTCTGCTTTGCTTAACACACACAAACGTATCCCAAGGAATCCTCCAAGACCTGTGTTTGGGACACACTGCTCCCCAAAACAATTCCTGTCCACATCTGTTTGACTCCTGTGCAGATAACTGCTGGCAAAACACCTGGTATTTTGTCTCTCATCACAGAATCCCAGCCTGGTTTGGGCTGGAAGGGACCTTAAAGCTCCTCCAGCTCCAACCCCTGCCACAGGCAGGGACCCCTTCCACTAGAGCAGCTTGCTCCAAGCCCCTGTGTCCAGCCTGGCCTTGAACACTGCCAGGGATGGGGCAGCCACAGCTTCTCTGGGCACCCTGTGCCAGCGCCTCAGCACCCTCACAGGGAAGAGCTTCTGCCTTATCTCCAACCTGAACTTCCCCTGTTTCAGTTTGAACCCATCACCCCTTGTCCTGTCACTCCAGTCCCTGATGAAGAGCCCCTCTCCAGCATCCTTGCAGCCCCCTTCAGACACTGGAAGCTGCTCTGAGGTCTCCACATCCCTCCACAGTTGTCAATGGTCACCAAGTGCTGTTCACCAGCCACCACACACCGGCTCCTCACCCAAGAGCAAAGTAAAGCTCAGTTAAACCATTCCAAGTCCAACATCAGCCCAGAGCCACGATGTGCTCTGCTTCCTTCACACATAAAGATCCTGGCAGAACAGCACCAACCAGCCATCACCCCCAATACACACATGTCACCTCACCCCAGCCACATTAGCCTCACACGATGCTGTGCTGCTGAGAGGATTCCAGCTGCCTCCATTGGGTACAAAGAGCCTCCCTTTGCGTGCAGAGGCTGGTGTGATAACAGCAGCTCCCTCCTCACATGCACCTCTTGATGTGTTCAGTGTTGTGTTCTCTGAAATTCAGGGCTTGGCCCGGTTTGCCCTCAGCAAGAGTCAAGCTCTGGGTGTTGAACACGACCGTATCTGAAGCGGAGGCGTTTGGATGCAGAGAGCATCCCAGATGCAGGCAGGCAGCCCTGACGCTGCCAGACCAAGCCCCACACATGGATCACACTGCACAAAGCCGAGCAGCAGAACCACCTTGACACGGCTCATTCCTAATGAAGAAGCACGCCGACATTCCCTGCCCCTGCTCCATGGGGAGGTGTTTGCCTCCTGATGTCATTCCCTGTCCACTGCTGTGTCACGCTGCCACAAGGCTGGGTGGTAATGAGATAAAATTAGGCCCTGACGTGCAGGGTGAATGCCAGGAGCACTACAACAACCCAAAGGCACGAGCCCGCAGCAGAGGCCACCAGAGCTGGCACCCCGGGGCATCACGCTGCACATTCCCAGATCCCAAACCCAGGCATGAGTCTCCTTAGGAAGCTCTCCTGGCTTTTATTTCCCAAATCAACTTCTATCTATACCCAACCCCCCCCTTATTTCTATACTTTCCACCCCCTGGTTCAAACCACCCGCCCCAAGGATTAGCAAAGAATCTCAGCAAACTATTTTTAGGGCTATTATGTCTGGGGACTAAAAAGGACCCAAACACACACACAGAGCATGAAGAAGACACTGTTCTTTGACATTTAAGCTGCATTTGTAGGTGAGGACGTCATGGAAACAACTCCAGCCCCATCCCAGCCATCCTTCCAAGCCTTTAACCCCAGGACAAACAGCAATGCATACAAGGATTGACAGAATACCTCTGGAAGGCCGTTGGACAGGGACCAACACACAAACCTGCTGCACAGACCCATCCCAAGGAAGAACCCCACCATCACAGAGGATAGCTCAGTGATGTTATGGGTACTTGGAGACCGATGCTGCCCCCGACACCCCTGAAATGTGCCCTTCAGGAGGGGTGCCCCCATGGATCATGTAGGGTTTAGGCACATTCCCAAGGAAACCCAGTTTTCCAGAGTATTGCAAAGCACAGGGAGAGGCTGGAGTCAGCCCTAATGTGGCTGGAAGAACTTTCTTGGAGTAACTGTAATGCATTAGATATGTCTATGGAATTATCCTTCCCATCCCTGCCAACAGGGACTCTGAACAGACTCAACTCCAGCTCTGGTGGAGCAGGGGAAGGGATAACAACATAGCGCTGGGGTTCATTTCCAGTTCAGTGAGTAACCAGGACTGAATGTCTGAAGGGAAGCAGAGGTTTGGGCTTTACAGCAACCCCTTCTGCCAGGAGGACAATTCCTCTCCACCTCCCAGATAAGGTGACTGCAGGAATCCAGGAGACAGCCACCAGGACAGTCATGGATACAGGAATCTCTCCTAGATAGGTGATAACATGTCACATACACAGCTCTAGAAAACCATTAACCACAGTCTGGGATGTATTTACTGGACATTCCCCCTGAGCACAACCCTCTGCCCTTCCTCACCCAAGTGATGTGTAAGATCAAACCCAGAAAGAGGGAATCGAGGCTGGAGCTGCATCCTCCTTCACCAGCCAAACCAAAGCCTTGTCTGGACCAGAGCACCACCAGATCCTCTGGCATCTTCTAAAGGACAGGAGATGAACTTCGAGGCCTGGCTCATATTCTCATCTTTAGACAAGAACCAGGTTTTCAGAGCTGAGGTTACCAAAGGTGCTCCTGGTTCCTAACCCCTCACAGCAGCACATACAGACTCACCAAAAGCACCATCAAGTCTGAGCAGGAGCAGATAATCCTCCGCCACCTCCAAGCTGACTCCTCATTAGGTACCTACTTCTTTGCTCTGAAGATAAATTAATCTTCTATTAATTACAGGAACACTGCAATTCCTGAGGCTATCCTGGGAATCAAAACTGCTCCATTAATTAATTCCCCGTGTTACTCTGCTTATGTTAAACCCTGGCAGCGGATGGTGCCCGAGAAAGCCTCAGATGCTTCTCAGTGTGCTGGCATTTACATCTTCCATAGGCAGATAACGCTCCTGGTAGCGGGATACTGGGAAACAAGACACGGGAGTATTTTGGGGAACAAGCCCGGCGGGCCCCACACGGTATTCCCAGCACAGACACACTACAGGAGGGGGGAAGCACTTGGGACATGCACTTCTCAGCTGCAGAGTGGGAACTGACACCCTTTATCAACCTAGCAACAAAACAGAGATTAAGACCTAGCAAAAGCCCTCTGCCAAGGGCCTGGAACATCCCTTAATCCTGAAGATCACCTCTGCCTTCCGCACCCATGTCCCTGCGCAGGGTCGCATCCAGCTGCTCCTCAAGGTCTGAGCAACACGAGCAGGACTTGCAGCAACATCCCCAAAGCCATTCCCAACCTGCAAACATCATTTTCTCCTACCAAAACAACCTCCTTTGCCCCAGCAACCCTGAGCAGCAGGAACGGAACCTTTCCTTTCCCAGCTTTAAGGCTCTGGTGACACTGCAAACACCTAAAGGGAACAGTCAGCAAAGGCTTTACAAAGAGCATTTTGGTCCGTGAAGTCAAAACTCATCCTAAAGGGGGCTGCAGGAAAGCTGGAGAGGGGCTTGGGACAAGGGCCTGTAGGGACAGGCCAAGGGGAATGGCTTTAACCTGCCAGAGGGGAGACTGAGATGAGCTCTTAGGCAGAAGCTCTTCCCTGTGAGGGTGCTGAGGCGCTGGCACAGGGTGCCCAGAGAAGCTGTGGCTGCCCCATCCCTGGCAGTGCTCAAGGCCAGGTTGGACACAGGGGCTTGGAGCAAGCTGCTCTAGTGGAAGGGGTCCCTGCCCGTGGCAGGGGTTGGAGCTCAATGAGCTTTAAGGTCCCTTCCAACACAAACCAGGCTGGGATTCTGTCATCCTCACAGACCTGACATCAAAACCCAGCAGTGATCCTCCCGGGTGCAGGTCCTGCAAACCAAAACCCCATCAGTTCCTCCTCTGGTGGCACAAGCTGGACTGGAGTCACAGCATTGCACATGGAAACATTTCCCTTTCTACTTCTCTGTGCTTCAATCCCATTTAGCAACTCCAAGCTAAAACCTTTACAAGCTGGGAACGCTCTGCCTTTGCCGCAGGCTCAAATCCAGGCCCTCTGACCACTTTAGAGAGGACAAAAAGAAGGTTTTCTTCCCCACCTTGGGTCCTCACCGAGTGCCACAGCACAAGCAGGCGACAACCCCTGTCCCCACACAGGAGGGACAAAGTTCAGTGACACACATTCAGCTGCTCTCATCCTCCCCAATGGCTGGGCTGCAGATCATCAGGGTGAGCTTCTCTTGCTGGTGGTGACCAGTGAAGCAAGGAGCAGCCTGAGCACGGGACTTAGACTCTGGACTGGGATGGGATAGGTGTGAAGGGCCAGTAGGAAGGCTGGATGCAGCGGCTGGGAGCAAACTGCCCTGTAAACTGTCCATCAGCAGCAAACTGAGGTGGAGAAAAGACACCCAAGAGGATCAGGTTTTACAGTTTTTAACCCATTTGGGGCTGCCAGACTGATTTCAACTCAGAATCTGCGCAGAGAAAACGTAAGTTCCTAATTTGGATGACACTGATGCAAATTCTGCTTAACAAAGGAATAAGCAAACCCCGAATAGCTTGAAGGGCACCAATTCCAGACTGAGGGTTACCTGTGACCCAGGACATGAGGCTTCCAGCCCAGTTTTGGAGCTCAGCTTCCCACCTGATGCTTAATTATTACGTTTAGGCAGGTAAATAGACTGAGGTGTCCCAAATAGACCTCTCTCATCCATGATTCCCTCTTTCCTACAGCCAGCCAGGCCACACAAAAGCCCCATATGAAGTCATCCGAGTGTTTACTAACCCAGACTCCTCATTTAGGCACTTCAGTTGTTATTTACGCCCTGTTTTCCACCCGTAATTCACAGAGCAGCAAAACCTCCCCATTCCACAGGCGTTTTCAAGTGTAGTGAAGCAGCAATGGGGTAACACAGATGGAGAGGTCCCCCAGAGCTCTGCTGCACGCGGTTGCTCAGGGGGTGGCACGTACCCAAAGAACTGCTCCTTTCTCTGGCAAGCACTGGGGAACTCCAGTGACCCAGGGGGGTAAAACACAAACAGAAACCACACTGAAGATGTGAAGACCCAAAAAGGCAACCTCAAGAGCAGCAGACATGCTTGAGGAGCTGCTTGACTGACCAAAGCAAGGCAGAAGGTCTGCCACAGGTTTCCTGGGGGTTTCCCCTTAACTTAAAGAGATTTTAGCAGTGCCTCTGTTGCAAGGCAGATCTATAAGAAAGACGGGAGGTGAATTGTAACCGAGAGACCACAGCACCTCTGGGCAGGCTGGAACCACCTTCTTGAAGGCCTTGTGCACAAGTTCACAGCCTAACACCCAGAACAGGACCAGCACTAACATGTGATGTGCTCTTTGTCCTAAGGAACCCATCTGGGTGGAATATTAACAAGTTACATAGTGAGAAGCAAGCAACATATCCCAAAGCCCATCTGGGATCTGCTACACCTCTGCTGCTCCCTCAGAGATGTGCTGAAGGGTCTAACATAAATGATAGCAACTCAGGTCCTCAAGTGCTTGAAGTACGAGGAGCAGAGTCTGTGTTTAAAGCTGCTCCTTGATGTGGGAGTTATGCTTTATTGCATATTCCTCTTGAGGACTGGCTGCTGCTGGCTTGTGCCTTTCTAGGATCTGTCTTGTGCCACCTCCAATCCACGGCAAGTCAGAAGAATAAAATCACAGAATCCAGCCTGGTTTGGGTTGGAAGGGACCTTAAAGTTCCTCCAGCTCCAACCCCTGCCACGGGCAGGGACACCTTCCACTAGAGCAGCTTGCTCAAAACCCCTGAGTCCAACCTGGCCTTGGACACTGCCAGGGATGGGGCAGCCACAGCTTCTCTGGGCACCCTGTGCCAGCGCCTCAGCACCCTCACAGGGAAGAGCTTCTGCCTTATCTCCAACCTGACCTTCCCCTGTTTCAGTCTGAACCCATCACCCCTTGTCCTATCACTCCAGTCCCTGATGAAGAGTCCCTCTCCAGCATCCTTGCAGCCCCCTTCAGACACTGGAACCTGCTCTGAGGTCTCCACGCAGCTTCTCTTCTCCAGGCTGAACAGCCCCAATGTTCTCAGTCTGTCTGAAGATGTAGGTCCCTGTGCTGACAGGACCCAGCCACCTCACCCCTTCCATGTGCATCCTTTTTCACCTCTGCCATGAGGCCCATCTCGCTCGGGCAGGTCCCAGGCTCCAGGCCCACAACAGCAGCAGGGCTTGGGCACAGAGCCCAGCCAACAAGTGAATCAGTCTCGCTGCTGCTCTGCAGCATGGCCTCTTCCTGCCCTCTGCTCTCCACCTCTGGTAGCTCTGATTCTGCAGCAGCACAGCCCAACCGCATCCACGTCCATTGGGACCATGAAAACCCTTGGTCAGGCAGAGGCTGGGCTCCCCTGCTCCATCCCACCGTGCTTCCTGCAGCCACCGGCAGCAGTAGAGGGGCTCCTTCCTGCCAGGCAGGGCTTGGAAATGACCTTTTTAAATCACGACAGATGCCAGGAGGCAGCTCCTGACCCTTGTCTTACACAAGAGGAGCTCCTGCCGCAGATACCTTTGCTTCTGCAGGCACCCCCAAGCCCTGACAACTGCCAAAGCAGCTGCAAGAGCAGCAGCAGCTCCTCAGGAGAGCTTGATGAAGACAAAAACCCCACGAGTTTGGACTGGAAAAGGGGGTGAGAACAGCCCCTTCCTTCTAAGGGCTTTAGAAGCACACCTACAAGGTACGGGCTGGAAAGGACAGCGAGGACAGACAACGGCTGGCCGGGATCTGAGCAGCCCTACAATTTTAAACCATTACTCAAGGCCACAGCTATCAGCATTGCCGGGGACACGAGTTATGTCCCTTCATGGAGCGACTGAACCGCACCACCCAGCACAAGGCTCCGCAGGCCCTGGCACGGGGCGAGCGCTGGGCTCGGGCATGGGTTGAGTTACAGGCTCTATTTTGCCACCCCCTTGCTGGGCAGACGTAACCCAATCCCCCGAGAAGCCTCAGCCTTTTCACCAAGTCATTGTTACAAAGTCCTTTTGCCCTCTGGTTGGTAACGAACGCATTCAAACAGGAGTGTGCCTGGTAAAGGGTTTCCTCTCCCCCGGTGTGAGCCCCCCACAGACCCTAACCCACCCCCCTGCTAAAGTAATGGCTTTATTTCACGCTTCAGAGCCTCTCAGTGAGGAGAACCTCAGCTCTGGAGCAATTAACGGCAAGCCAAAACCTCAGCTACGAGCCACGGTTTGTCCTAGTGAAGCAGCACGTTAACAGGGAGCCAAGGGAGCAAAAGGGCTTTGGCTGTGACCCCCCCCCGGCAGACACAGCCCACCCTGCGGGGCTTAACGTGGCTTATCCTGCCGTGGCCGCTCAGCAGAAGGAGCCAGCACCCCCCCACGCTCCCCAGCGCCCGCAGCTTTGGCCCGGCCCGGCCGCTGCCGCCCTGCCCGCAGCCCCACACGGCCGGAGGATCAGAGAAGTGTGTCTGGGCACCGGGGGGGCAGCCGGAGGGGCGGGAAGCGGCTCCCACAGCACCGGGGGATGGAGAGGAGGCGGGCGGGAGGCGCTGAGGCCGGGTACACCCCCCCTCGCCGAGCGAGGCCGCGGTCCCTTTAAGAGGCCTAGCAGGCGCTCCGGGCCCGGCCGCCCCGCTGGCCGCGCCCCGCCGGCTGTCGGTCCCTCCCGCTCCGCCCCGCCGCCCGCCCGGTGCCCGCTGCCGGCCCCGCCGCCGGGCTCACCCCGCTGTCGGCCGCCTCCTCCCAGCTCTCGGCGACCTCCTCATCTTCCATTTTAATTGCCCTCCGTCGCCGCCAGCCGCGCCCCGCGCATGCGCGCCCCGCCGCGAGCGGCCCGGGGAGAGGTGAGGCGGGCGGCGCGTGCGCAGGGAGCCGCTGCGGGCGAGCACGTGCGGCCGGGAGGGGAGGGGGCAGGAGAAGAGGCGGCGCGGCCGCGCCCCCTGGCGGGCGGGAGGACCGGGGTCAGCCTGGAAGCGCTCGAGGTTTTGGGGCGGTTTCCCTTCCTTTCGCCATTCTCATCCGGTCCCACAACCCGCCTGTCCTTCCCACCTCTGCTCCATTAACACCTCAGCTGCTCCCCAGTGTGCGGACCCAGCCTTTAAACCCAAAATAAAACATCATTTATTCATTTTCTCTTCTTTCTTGCCACAACAGACACAACTGCGTTCACTTCTTGAGTGTCTCCGGGGTGAGGGTTGTGGCTCATTGCCCCATTCTAGCAGCCTAAAAAAACAATAAATCAATCAATAAACCCCCAAAATCAATAAATCAATCAATAGACCCCCAAATCAATGACTCAATAAACCCCCAAAATAGATAAATCAATCAATAAACCTCCCAAAATCAATGACTCAATCAACAAACCCAAAAAATAGATAAATCAATCAATAACCCCCCCAAAATCAATGACTCAATACCCCCCCAAATCAATAATCAATAAACCCCCAAAATCAATAAATCAATAAACCCCCCAAAATCAATAAATCAATCAATAAACCCCCAAAAATCAATGAATCCATTAATAAACCCCCCAAAAATCAATAAATCCATCAATAAAATCACTTTTTGGACAGACGCTGCAGAACCTGCCCCAAAATCCTTCCTTTTGCCCCCAAACGCTGCAGTTGCGCTCATGGGTGTTCATGTCCTGGCTGCTTGCAGCGGGCGGTGACCCAAGGGGTTTATGGGCTCCTTAACAGCTGCATTTACCAGTGTTGAACCCTGGCCACGGAGCCTGCACAAGGCACGGCTTTCCCGGTGCTTCCTTCTTCCCTTTGCCTTGGAAGTGCCCTTGAGCTCGGCTCCACTCGGGATGGGATCAGGCTGCTCGGGATGGATGTTTCCCGGTGGATGCAGGAGCGCTGTGAGGTGGATCCGGCTGCAGGACAGCCCTGCTCCCTTCGTGTTGGTTTTCCCTGTGACAGGAATTGGTGGAATTCCTCGCTGTGCCACTGCTGGCCATTGGAAGCAGAGGGAAGGAGCTGCTCCATCCTGCACAGCACCAAGCAGGTCCTGTGCCATGGAACCCAGCGCCTGCAGAAAGGAATTCCACTTCTCCCATGGCAGCATGGAGCCCGGGATGGGATGTGGCTGACCTGCTGGTGAGGCCTTGAAAAGGAAGGAAGAGCTTTGTCAGGACAAGTCCTGGGTGTCCCCATGGATCTGAGCTGTGCTGGGAGTCCTCCTCAGCCTGGCTGCCATAGGGAAGCTTTGCCCATCCGCAGGCAGCCGATGCCGTGTCCTGGTGAGGAGGGATGCAGGAGCTGGTGATAAACCAACATGAAGGGAGCAGGGCTGTCCTGCAGCCGGATCCACCTCACAGCGCTCCTGCATCCACCGGGAAACATCCATCCCGAGCAGCCTGATCCCATCCCGAGTGGAGCCGAGCTCAAGGGCACTTCCAAGGCAAAGGGAAGAAGGAAGCACCGGGAAAGCCGTGCCTTGTGCAGGCTCCGTGGCCAGGGCTCAACACTGGTAAACGCAGCTGTTAAAGAGCCCATAAACCCCTTGGGTCACCGCCCGCTGCAAGCAGCCAGGACATGAACACCCATGAGTGCAACTGCAGCGTTTGGGGGCAAAAGGAAGGATTTTGGGGCAGGTTCTGCAGCGCCCGTCCAAAAAAGTGAATTTATTGATGGATTTGTTGATTTTGGGGGGGGGTATTCATTTATTGGTTATTGATTTTTTAGGATTTATTGATTTATTATTGACTTTTTTAGGGTTTACTAATTTATCATTGATTTATTGAATATTGCTTTTTTAGGGTTTATTGACTTTTATTATTGTTTAGAATTTATTGATTTATCGATTTTTTTAGGGTTAATTGGTCAATTTATTGACTGATTTATCGAGGTTTTGGGTTTAGTGATTGATTTATCGATTATTGATTTATGTTTTATTGATTTATTGGTTTTTTATGTTTTATTGATTTATGGAGGTTTATTGATTAGGATTTATTGGTTGATGTATTGATTTATAGAGGTTTTAGGGTTTATTGATTTACTGATTTTTTTAGGGTTCATTGGTAGATTCATTGATTATTTGGGGGGGGTTATTGGTTGATTTATTGATTGATTTTTTTGTAGGGTTTATTGATTGATACATTGATTTTTTTAGGCGGCTTTAACGGGGCAATGAGACACAACCCTCACCTCTGTATCCCTCAGGTCCTCAAGTAACACCGCTGAGGTGCAAAGAGCAAAGCTGCTTTGCCGCTGCTGCTTTCCCCCTCGGCCTCCACACCACAGCTTCCATCACTCCCAGCCCCATATGGCCGCTTCCTAACGGCTGGGGCACGGAACCGGGGACCCGGCTGTGCCTCCCCGAGCAGCGGCCGACGAGGGAGCCCGGAAAGCCGCAGAATCCTCCCGGTACGGTCGGGGAGGAGCAGGAGCCGCCCCATCGCCTTCTCCTCAGCGCGACCTCCCTAACATGGCGCCTCCTCCTCGGCGCGACCTCCCCAACATGGCGCCCGCGCCGCTCCCGCCACGACGGGACCTCCCCATCATGGCGTCCGCCACGGCGACACGAAGGCGGGCGGGCGGGCTCCACTTGACCTCCCCATCATGGCGCCCCTCGCCGCGCCGTTACGTGAGGGGAAGGAGCCTGCGCGGTGCGCTCCGGAGCGGCGGTTGGCGGCGGACGGGAGGGAGGGGAGGAAGATGGCGGCGCCGGTTCGAGCCGTCACCCGGGCGACGCGGCGGACCCGGGGCCGGCAGCCCTGAGGGCTCGGCCTGGCTGCGGCGGGCGAAGGGAGGTGAGCGGAGGGCTCCGTGGGGCGGGTAGTGACCCTTCCCCGGGGGGGCGGCGGCGGCGGCGGGGGGCTAGGCCGAGCCCGGAGGGGGACACGGAGAAGGGGCCGAGCCCCTCTTCCCCCGGGTTATGGGGTGCTGTGCCCGGCCCCCGAGGGCTGCTCGCCCCAGTGAAGGGGGGAAGCCCGTTCGTTCCCTGCCCCGCGGGAGAGGGGAGCGCAGCCTCAGGTCTTGTTACTGCTGGGGATAGGGAAAACCTGCCCTTTCTCTAAGAAAAAAAACGGATTTCTCCCCAAAAGCAGCGTTTGAGCTGCGGGCTGGGGTGCCCCCAGCCTCAGAGGCGGCTCCTCCGTGTCTAAAGACAAAAGGTGAGGCTCAGCCTCTGCTTGTTCCCCGTTAAGGAAGCCACATCTCGCGTTCGTGCCGTGTGTGCTGCTCGCCCTGCGCTTGTTTTGGTCCCTCGGAGCCTTGTATTGAAGCGATGAGGCTGGGTCCTTCCTCGCCATTGTCTTCGGTGCTGGTCTGTGGTGGGCGATGAGAGAACGGCTTCATTTAGTGGTGTTTCCCTTGTCACGACGGGGCTGGGCTGGGGCTGGGCAGGCACTGCAGGGGCTCGGCAGGATTAGCTCATGCTGTGCAGCCCTCTCCTCTCCTTTGGAGCCCGTTTGGGTTTCCAAATGGAGCAGGGCGTTTGTTAGGAGCCTTGGAATCGTGCCCTTGATAACCTAAAGTCTCATTCATGTTTGGGGGGGGGGAAGAACAAAAGGGAACCGGACTGAAGTGCTGGGCTGCGGTGTGGTGGGTCGGGTCGGTACATGGGGGCTGTGTGGACAACCCGATTGAGCACCAGGGATGGTGCTGGGGTTAAAATGGGGTTTAATCCTCACTGGGGAACCTGGCTCGTGCTGCAGCTCAGCAGCTGGGAGTCCTCCCCTCTCCTGAAAGGAGCATGCCTTACAATCCATCACACTGGAGCTCACATCCCCAGCCTGGTGGCAGGATGCCTGTGCCCATCCTCTGCCTCGTGAACCCCAGGTCCATGATGCTGATGCAGGGTTTGATATCACAGCGCAGCAGTTGCAGCCTGGGCTTGGCTCTGCTGAAGAGCCAAATCTCGGGGCTGGATGGTTAATTCAGGAGTTAAGGGACTCGCTGTTGTTCCCACATTTCCGTAGCCCTGCGTGTTCCCACCGTCCTCCCTTCCTTTTTCCTTACACTTGTGCCACAGAAAGGCTCAGTGCTGCTGGCTTTCCCTTAGGTTGTGTCCCTTGGGTTTGCCTGGGGTCGGTCTTTCCCTGCTGTCAGAAGTGGGAGAGGAGAGAGCAGGCTCCTGGGCAGGATTCGGGCAAGCAGTGATTGTTGTTCTTGCACCGTGTCCAATCCTCACTGTGTCTTTTGTACCTGCGTGCTCCTCTCAGAGGCAGAATCACATCCAGTGCTTGTTTTCACATAGTGAAGATGTTTGTGCATGTTTTTCCTGCTGTCTTACCTGCTGTTCTCCCTGATGGCTGACTCCACCCAAGCAGCATTTTTTCCACATTGGGAAGTGAAGCTCTTGGGTTTGACAGGATTTTACTGCTCCGCTCGCCGGCTTTCCAAGCACTGTGTGTGAGTTCCAGTTGTGATTCGAGTTCCCTCCGGAGCAGCGACACCAGCACTGGGGTGAAGGGGATGGTCCTTTCTCCCTGTGTTCCCAGCACACAACTGGTTTGTGAAGGTCCCTGCAGGGCTTCAAAGCAGCCTTGGGGTTTGGCAGCTTCGCCCGCTGCCCGTTCCAGCCGCTTCCACAGGATGTGAGTGAGGGCTGCTGGAAAAGGCTTCCCACTTTCTGTGTAAATAGAGCTGCTCCTCAGAGGGAAGTTCTTTTTCCCTGTATATTTAGGCATGGCGAGCTTTGTTGGGAAACACCGAGCCAGGTTTTGCCCTCACAAATTGTCCTTAAGGTTGGATATAAATAAGCTTCAAGCCCTTGGCTTTGAACTGCAGCGTTATGTGGGGATGTCTGAGAGGGCTTCTGAAAGGTGTCAGAGGCAGAGAGGGGCTCAGATCTGGTCCATATCTAGATAAAACCCTGTGAAAAGAGGACAGATGGCCCTGATAACGTGCTCAATGGGTGCTTTTCCAGGTTGGAGCTCCTTTTGAGTGCAGTTTTCTGACCTGAGTGGGACCATCTGCAGTTGGTGATATCCCCAGGAGCTGCATCCAGGTATCTGGGTTGTGCTGCCATTAGCAGCTAATGCAGCTTTTGATGTAGTGTAGATATTCAGGTCAGAATCCCTTTTCAACTTGCTTGTGTCTTAGATTAAAGGAGAGCCGGGTGACGCATCCGAATGGAACACTGTGCCTTGTGTTGGGCAACGTGCAGCAAACAGGGCTCCTGCCTTCAGGAGTCTGCTTTCAGGAGCTGCAGATGTTCTCCTAGAGCTTTGCTGCATCCACACTGGACCATGCTGTGATCTCTATTTGCTTCCCCAGTTCTGTGGTATTTGTGTTTGCCTGCTGAACACCTACTGAAACATCTGTGGCTTGAAATGCTAATATTCCCCCTATCTAGTATAGTCCAGGCAACGTTTGCAGCTCATGTGCTCTATGTCTTCTGTGTTTCAGACTCGTTTTGAAATGCTTGTCTGGCTTATTTTGTCCTGTGTTTGTGCATGTTTTGTAGCAGTGTGGGCCTCTGAAGGCTGAAGGCGAGGTGGCAGAGCTGCTTGAATTGCTCTGGGGCTTCTCAGGAGGTCCATACTGATGAGGTGTGGGGATGCTCCCTTCCACTGCCAGCCTTGTCCAACCTCAGATCAGTAGTGACAGCCCCATCAGGGCTTCGAGATGCATTTAGGGGTGCTCCAGCTCTCCAGAGCAAGTTGTGTTTGGTGCAGAGATGCTTTGATTTGAGTTGGTTGGAAGGGATGGTGTTAGGACTTGTTCTGCTGCCTCGGGTCAGGGGTAAGACCAAGGGGCTGTCACTGAATGCTGAAGATCATTACCGAAAACACATGTTAACCTTAACAATCCCCATATTTTGTGATCCCAACCCCCTTTGGTGCTGTTATCCTCATGGTGAGCTTCCAGGGAAGAGGCAGAGTGCGTGCAGGGTACTGAGCCTGTCCAAAAAGCACAGCTCTGCACAAGCCAAGCACTGCCAGTGAATCTTTCTCTTGTCACTGCTGTCAGCTGCACATCGGCTCCTTCTGCCACTGTGTGAAGGCACTTGCCCGAAACACCTTAAGAAACCCAAAAGCAGCTACTTTGTGCCATTGTTGTCACATCCATCCTGCAGTTATTTAGCTCCAGGAGCCACCACCTTCCCTCTGCCCTGTGGAACACGTTCCTTTCCTGCGTTTGTTTTTAGGCAGCTGTTTTCTTTCCCCATCATGACTCCATCCAACCTCCTGGACCTTCAGTGTTCAGAGCAGTGGTGACCTGTTCCCCAGACAGGGTCATGGGGGATGCTTCAGCCTGCTCTGAACCTGGCTTTTGGATGCTGTGGTCCTGGAGTTTCATGCTGTGTGATGATGTTGCGCTCGGTGTGAGGCCAGGCTGTGGTTATCAGTTCAAAAGGGGTGCCCTTGAGTGGCAGAGGTGCTCTCAATTTCCCTTATTTTTTATTTGCTTATGAATACGTGGATTTGACTTGTATTTTGGGGTCTTCTCTTTCTTAGTATTGAATATCTGGTAGCTTGAAGCCTCCCTAAAGAGCTAACATGAGCTATGACATGTAGGACAGAAAGAACTGCTTTCCCCATGGTGATGCATCCGTGACTGGCAGTGCTTTTGCTCCTCAGAACATCACCTTCATCATTAGCTAGGGAATAAAAGAAAAGCCTATAAAAAGAGAAGCCAGTTCCCAGCCTGTGTGGAAACTGCAGCAAATCCTCCTCCAGCCTGTAGGGTGGCTCAGAAAATGTGTTTTACATGGAATTGCTGGGTTGTGTTTCCCTGGAGGGGGCTCAGTTGCTTCAAGGCCTGTGCTTGGTGGGGTTGTTGATGCTGTTTGTAGCCCCTCACATGGAGTGCGTGGCTCTTCCCTGGGGCTTTATCCTTGTCCCTTGAAGCCTCCGAGGGGACACAGAGCAGTCCTCCCTGTTCTGTAATAACAGGGTTGCAGTTGCCACCACCCGGCAGGCTGTTTTGCAAGCTCGTATCACCGAAAAGTATTTCTCCTTCCCTCCCCATCTGCTTTACCTCCCTAACGTCTTAAAGGAATCCTCTGCTCCTGCCAGCACTGACAGGGACTGCAGGAGACTGCCAGTGGCTCTGATGGGGTTTGGGTGATGAGGAGACCGCACTGCCTCAGCCAGACCCGTGTCTGCCTCTTAACCAGGCTCTGGTGGTGCCCTTCGCTGACATCTCGTGCTTGCAGAGCCTGAGGCACCGCTCTTCTCTCCTTCCAGTGTGACAAAGGGGTACGTACGTAGGCTCAGATCGCAGAGACTGAGGGGTGCTGGCTCTCCCTAGTTGGTATCTTCTGCTAACAAACCCCAGTGATGGGTTGGGCATGCTCTTCCCGGCTGTCAAGGCAAGCACTTAAATGTGTGGCTGCTTTTCAGACATCTTCCTCTCTTCCCCATCACCTCTTTCTCCTTGATCAGCCTATCGTAGTTTCCAGCTCAAACCCAGAGCTCTTGGTGCTGTGCTCATCTGAACTGGAGGGAGGAGGTGACCCCATTTCTTCAGCACAGGTCAGGGAGCTGGGACGCTCTATTGTAATCCCAGTGCTGCCCAGGGCTTGTTCGACCTCAGCTTCTTGATGCTTCTGTACTTATGGAATGGGGATAATCACCACGAGCCCGGCACTGGGACACCTGATGCTGTGCTTGTGCCATGTGTGAAGGTGTTGGAAGCTGTGTCAGGCAGGTGGGTGCTCTGTGGCCAGAGGGGTTTCTGTCTGGGTGTGGATCTATCCATGGAAACTCCTTTTTTCCCACCATTGAGAGAGAGAGAAAATACTTTCTGTGTTGTTGCAATTGCTGTTTAAACAGCTCTGCCCTTCAGTTCTCTGTGGGGTGATCCAGCCTTGCTCCTGGGCAATACTTGCTAGATGGTTAACTCCAGAGCTGGTAGCTTTCATCAAAGGCTTCCTACCAGGAATTACACAGACTAGTTTGAAGGTGGGATGCAGATCTGAGGTGAGTGGACATCATGAAAACCCATGTTAGTGTGTTACACACCCAGTGCATGCCACAGCCCAGCAGCAAGGAGTTAAGCTCAGGAGGAGAACATTGTTTGCTGTGCTCAGACACTGCTGATGTCCATGCGGAGATGGTGTGAGATATCTCAGCGCCCTGCTTGCTCACCACAATCGGACCATTGCACCAGCTGCTGCCAAGTCAGCACCATCTGAACACTGGGGTATTGATTTAAACTGAACCTTGGCTGCTGAGTCTGCGCTAAGACGTGGCTTTTCCCATTGCATCCTTCTTCTCTTTGGCTTGGAAGTAGCCTTGAGCTCATCTTCCCTTGTGATGAAATCTCTCCAGTGACTGCTCGTCACTCACATTTCTCAGTGGATGGAGGAACGTTGTGGGTGTGAATTCAGCTGCAGAGCAGCTTCGGTCATTGCAAAACTGAAATCCTTCCCCACTCTTCCTCCTTCCCATGCGGGTGCTAAGCCAAAGACCACGTCGCAGGGCGAACCCGGAGGCTTCAGTGTGAGCACTTGGCAGGACCAGCTGCCTGACCTTGACCTGGTGTTTGCTTCACTTGATTTGCCTGAGCATTAAACTTCATTCCCCGTTCCCGCAGTGAAACATTAAACTGGAATGTTGCAGCAGTGTTGGAAGCCTTAATCTTGACTGCTTGTCTCGCTGGGTGAAGCAACAGGAGGTTGCCTGGTTTCTGTGGCCAGTGCTGCAGTGTGGGCACTGACACTGCTTATTTAAGTCGCTTGAAGAGCTGAAGGATGTCATGTGGACCCATGTGTGTGTGTCTTGTCTCTTGGTGCCTTTTGTCAGGGTTGTTTTGGAAGCAAAGCTCATGCAGTTTGCTTCCCTCTCACACTAATTCCTGATCCTGTTGTCCCTTTATGCTTGAGTCAACAAAAGGATGAAGGGCTCAGGGCACTGGCACAGGGTGCCCAGAGAAGCTGTGGCTGCCCCATCCCTGGCAGTGTTCAAGGCCAGGCTGGACACAGGGGCTTGGAGCAAGCTGCTCTAGTGGAAGGGGTCCCTGCCCGTGGCAGGGGTTGGAGCTGGATGTGCTTTAAGTGCCTTCCAACAGAAACCAGTCTGGGATTCATTCTATGATCCTCAAATTCCCCAAGTTTCACAGGGCAGGAAAGGGAGAGGAAACACCCGGTGAGTGCCCTCAGTGAAGCTCAGAACCCTGCAGACCAGAGGAGCTCCCAGGAGGAAAAAGGCCGATGGCTGCAGACAGCAGAGACTCACCCACAGGCGATGCATTGGTAGGAAACGACATTCCTGAGCTGCCTGTTCTGCTGGCTGAGCTGAGGAGGTGGATGTGATCCAGGGCTTTCCTGGCCAAGGAAGTCGTGTGCCGGGTCGGACTCTGACACTTGCCATGGTGCTTTTTCCTGTGGCAGTGTTTGCTCTGCACGTGGGCACCTCCGGGACTGCAGTGGGAATTGTGCTGGGAGCAGCTGTTTGGAGTCACCAGGTTATACAGTGCAAAGGAAAGACGTGGTTGTCTCAAAATTCATCCCAACCGCACTGAAAAGCATTGCTGCAGCCTGGCAAAATCAGCCAATGTGTTTGGGGACCTCCTGGTTTCTGTGAGCAAACCCTTCCCAAAGGCATTTCCATGGAATTCTTTGGCCTGAGCAGGTTTTCTGGGTGGTTTGGATGTAGAAAGGGGCTTTGGGCTGTGTGAAAATGGAAAACAGAGAAATGATGTTTCACACTTGTGTTTTCAGGCTTAGTTTTCCTGCAGTCAGACCCGGGCTGGGTTTCAGGTCAGCAGCACGTGTTTTCCTCAGGGTTCAGTTATAAATTTGCCTTCATTTGCCTGAAACCTGTATACAGATGAACCACTTTGAATGGCTTTGGTGGGTGAAAGAGATGTCTGTGGAAAAGCAGCGAGTGCTGTGTCATTTATGCTGTCCCCAGAGTCATCACAGAACCCCAGAGTGTCCTCAGAGCTCATCCAGCTCCAACCCCTGCCACGGGCAGGGACCCCTTCCACTAGAGCAGCTTGCTCCAAGCCCCTGTGTCCAACCTGGCCTTGAACACTGCCAGGGATGGGGCAGCCACAGCTTCTCTGGGCACCCTGTGCCAGCGCCTCAGCACCCTCACAGGGAAGAGCTTCTGCCTAAGAGCTCATCTCAGTCTCCCCTCTGGCAGGTTAAAGCCATTCCCCTTGGCCTGTCCCTACATCCCCTGTCCAAAGCCCCTTTTCCAGGTAACCTGCAGCTTTCAAGTGGTGCCCATGAGCTCCAGCCCTGCTGCGCTACCTCAGTGAAGGAGGAAGGTGACAGCTCTTTCAGGATGTGCCGTGGTGTGTTTGCTGCTGTTGTCGAGTTCTTGCTGTTGAATCATCACCAACAGGTTTGAATAAATCCCCTCAGCTGTTTTTATCTGTACAAGCTGTTTATCCTCAGCATACGCTCCAACAGGAGAAGCATCTGCCCATTTTCTTGGTAAATCCTCTGTTTCCAAGTCTCAAAGCCTCTTATTTGCCGGTGAAGGGCTGGCGTGCAGTTTTGCCTTCCCTATGCAGTGAATCATGATGGTTTGTTTTGGTGCATGGAGTTCAGGCGAGGCGAAAGCTTCAGCAGGAGCTGGCAGGGAGCCGGCAGAGGGAGTGCGTGAGCCCCAGATCCTGCTCCCTGGTCAGCCCTACAACGTGAATGGGGGGGTTCAGTGGAGGCGATGTGCAAACCTCGATGCAGAGCAGCCCTTTATTGCCCCAGAGAGGAGCAGTTCTTTAAACAAGCCAAATTTGGGTCTAAGCTGCTGGAATGACCCTTCCTGCGTTTGGAAAACCCCAACTAGGGTTGATATTATAGAGTCATAGAATGGTTTGGGTTGGAAAGGACCTTAAGATCATCCAATTCCAGCCCTGTGCCACAGGCAGGGATGTTGCTGGGGTTTGGTTGGACGGATGTAATGTCATTGAGCAGTTACTGATTTGGAGTTGAAGGAGCACACATGGAGGCTGGAATTTCCAGCAGGAAAGCCCAAAGAGCACAGTGCCCTTTATATAGATGCCTGACCCACCTGCATCACCCTTTTAACCAAAGATTCAATGTATTTAATGCCTGGTGGGATTAAATTGAGGCTTCTCGGCCAACAGCACATGTGTGAGCTGAAGTGGTACCTAATAAGTAATATAACAGCTTATTTTGCACTGCCAGTGCCCATCAAGCTGGGTTTCATGGAATCATAGGGTAGTTTGGGTTGAAAGGGACCTTAAAGCTCCTCCAGCCCCAACCCCTGCCACGGGCAGGGACCCCTTCCACTAGAGCAGCTTGCTCCAAGCCCCTGTGTCCAACCTGGCCTTGAACACTGCCAGGGATGGGGCAGCCACAGCTTCTCTGTTTTTGACAAGTTTTAAACAACTTGCAGCCTTTTACAGGTTAATAACAGTGTCAAAAGAAATCAGGAAGTCTCCAAATACCATTTGTTGTTTGGTTGTTGGGTGCTCCAGGCAGTTTTCTGCAGGGATGGTTCTGGTGCCATCGCTTCTTGGTCCAGTTCTTGATCTGTTAATATTTTATTCAGCTTTTTGGCCAATTCTGAGCTTTTCTCCTGTTTATTCCATCAGCAGATGGGAACGTCCCATTCTGCTGTGGACACCTGCAGCGCAGCATCATTCACCTCTGCTCTTCCCCCTTATTCTCATGAGCTGTACACTAAACCAAGCATAGAACCCACGTGGAGGTTTGTGTTCCAATTTCCTTTCTCATTTCCAGTGCTCCTCTAGGAAGATGGGTTAAGCAGGATTTATGTTTAGGTTGCTGTGCTGTTTGTGCAATAAATCTTGCTGCAGCATGTTATATTCCTTCTTTAGATGAAAGCTTAGACTAGAACTGAGCAGGAATTGGGCTGGTTCATCAGCAGAGCAGGAGGATTTCGGGTAACAAAACCTTTTTATTCCAGCCATATCAATTACCATTCAGTTGTTCTCATGCTGTTTCATCCCAGCGTGGTGCAGGTTAGCTGGCACTGCAGAATGAAGTCAGCTCATTTGGAATTTGTCTCTGGATTCTCTGTAAAGGTCCTGGTTTAACAGGCAAAGCACACGCAGGGAGGTTGTGCTGCAAGGTCTGCAGTTGAACTTCACACTCACAGAGGGAATTTAGGAAACCCTTGGCTTTGTGGCTCTTATGTGAAAGCAGAAACACGATTTCCTGTGGAAGAGCAGCAAAAGGGGGTTAAAAAAGGGAAAAGCTCTGCTTCAAAGTGCTTGGAACTGCCTGGTTTGCAGGGATGAGACAAGCGTGGAGCAGGGATCCCGAGGTCTCACCTTCTCCTCTGGGTGATGCTCCACAGCCCCACAGACAGGATATTGCTCATCATTTGCTCTCCTGAGGTTTTGTTTTCCTTTTTGTGACTAAAATCTGCTCTCTTCCCCACTGTTGAACCTCTCCAGCAGTTGGGTTTCAAATGGGGTGATTTAGCTGGTACCAGTTTGGGAGGACTGGAAACATCATCGTGCTTATTGGTGTTTATCCCTACCCTGAATCCAGTGGCTCCAGCAGACCTTTTGCTCCCTGTGCTGTTGCTTTCTTTAAATAGCACTTCCAGCTAGGAAATACACTGTATTTTTCCCTTTTATCATTAGAAAAGGGCTTGAGTTTCTGTAGGGTGACTGATGGTAGGGAAAACAAACTGGAGGTGGGAGGGAAGCTGCTGCTGCTGGCACAGCTGCACCATACAATACAATGTCATGCAAAACAATCCCTTCCCAATACAGGCTTGTTTTGCAAGGAAAGCAGCCTAAAACTTACTATTAAATGTGTCTGTTTGATGGAGAGTTTAAAGTGGGTAAGAGAATAAGCCAAAAAGGTCTAAATAGCTCCATAAATGCTCCCCTGCTGTGCCGATGGGGCTGTTGACAAGCACAATAAGCAGTTGCAAAGGTTGAGGAAGAGTCTGAAGCGGGTTAGTTGCTATCTCCCAGCCCTAGCTGAACACCGGAGCTCCTGATTGCCAAGTGCAATTAACTGTTCTGTTCACAGAGTCCCTGTCTCCTTCCAGCCGGAGCAGGGCTGGGTCCTTTCACACACCTTCATTAGTTTTCCCCCCGGTGAGAACATCACTGCTGTGCTCATGTTTGGAGAGAGAAGTGTTTTGTGGCATGCGAAAATGAGCGTTCCCTCATGCGTAACGTGCTCTGACTCAGTCCTCTTGTACGGCCTCTTCTTTTCAGTCGGGAGCTTTCCCTCGGAGCCTTTTCCCCACCACCACTAAAATCTGTTGACTTGAAAACCCTGCGGGTTCTTCAGGCACTTCTTAAAGCAGCCAAGAGCTGTGGAGAAGAGGAGGTAGCTCAGGATGGGAACCACTGATGCCACCCACATCTGTGAATGGGGGTCCATGGAGCCAGGATTGGTGTCTGCAGGTAGGAAAACCTTGGTGGGTCAAGAGGGGGTTTGCAGGAGCAGGCTGCAGCCTGCCTTGATGCCATTACCAGGCTTCAAGAAGTGTTAAACCTCATTGTCCTTTCCATCCGCATTTAATAGTCCTCATCTGGAGAGGGGCTTTGGACAAGGGATGTAGGGACAGGCCAAGGGGAATGGCTTTGACCTGCCAGCTTCTGCTCTTAGGCAGAAGCTCTTCCCTGTGAGGGTGCTGAGGCGCTGGCACAGGGTGCCCAGAGAAGCTGTGGCTGCCCCATCCCTGGCAGTGCTCAAGGCCAGGTTGGACACAGGGGCTTGGAGCAAGCTGCTCCAGTGGAAGGTGTCCCTGCCCGTGGCAGGGGTTGGAACTGGGTGAGCTTTAAGGTCCCTTCCAACCCAACCCATGGTTCTGTGATCTGTTTGTTCCACTGCAGTGGGTAGTTACTTTAGCAGAATAAATAGCAGGTTCTTAAATGGCTGAGAGGGAAAACTGAAGTGCTCTGAAAGGAGGAAAAGAGTTATAAAGTGTTGTGCCAACTGGCAGAGACACAGCTTTTAGGAAGGGCCAATCTGATCAGCACTGGCACAGCCCCGTTCAGTTGCCCTTCTAGTGTTTCCTTATGTGTTATTTTAAGTAGCTGCAATTCCTCCTTGGTAGAGCTTCAGCCTGATTTCTGAACACCATAAACCGTTGCTGCTGCTGCAATATAAAGGCATTTCTCGGAAACCAGAGGCTTGGAGGGTGCAAAATAGGATATGATGCTTCAAGGGGCTCTTGGTGACCAATGCAGAGATCGATCCAAGCAGAGTGGGGCTGCTGGATGCATCCCAGCAGCTTAATGGAGTTGTACTTTTGGATGAGACACAACTGCTTCAGTCCCTTCCCTGCGGCTTCTGCAGTACTCTAAGGTTCATTTTAGCCCTTGGCCAAGCTGCAGCCCAGGCTGGTCAAGCAGAGAGCACCCAGAGAGCCAGGATGGGTGAGAAAGCACCTCCTGCATCCCCACTAAGGGCAAGCGGGACAGAAACATTGCTCTGATATAGGAAAAACACCTCCATGGGATGCTCTCCTGTGCATCTGCTGAATAGTTGGTAATAGGAGCTGCCTAGGATGCTTGAGCTCTCTTACCTGACTTGCTTTTCCCTTTTCCAGTGTTGGAGCAGAGTTCTGGGACAGGGTTTTGCTGCTTTGCCCTCGGGGGTGGTTATTCCCAGTCTGTTGTTCCTGTGTCGTAAGAGTAAAATCCACACCCGTGACAGGTCAGGCTTGAAGGGTTATTTTGACTGAGTCTTGTCTTTTGGGAGTTGGGTTTATTGCTTGCTATGGCCTTGCTTTCCTTCTGAAAACAGCACCAGGTGGATGTGAAAGCCTGGAGGAGGTTTTTGTCACTTAAACACATCGAAAACAAGGATCTAAACAAGTGGATGCATTGGAATACTGATAATATTAACAAGTGGTCTGGTAAGGCCAGACAAAATGTGCAGCTCTGCTCTGGAGCCAGGCTGAGAGAGCTGGGCTGGGGCAGCCTGGAGAAGAGAAGGCTCCTGAAGGGGAGACCTGAGAGCAGCTCCAGTGCCTGAAGGGGCTGCAGGAAAGCTGGAGAGGGGCTTGGGACAAGGGATGTAGGGACAGGCCAAGGGGAATGGCTTTAACCTGCCAGAGGGGAGACTGAGATGAGCTCTTAGGCAGAAGCTCTTCCCTGTGAGGGTGCTGAGGCGCTGGCACAGGGTGCCCAGAGAAGCTGTGGCTGCCCCATCCCTGGCAGTGTTCAAGGCCAGGTTGGACACAGGGGCTTGGAGCAAGCTGCTCTAGTGGAAGGTGTCCCTGCCCGTGGCAGGGGTTGGAGCTGGATGAGCTCTAAGGTCCCTTCAACCCAAAGCAGGCTGGGATTCTATGATGTGCACATTCATGTGCTATTTGAGGCAGCTTCTCCTGTCTTCTTAAATTGGCCTTAGGGATGCTGTTCTAACCCCTAAGCTGTGATTGTGCCTGTGATGAACTTGTGTTTTTCCCAAACCTACTCCAGAGAAATGAAATTGGGATTTAATAATTGGAAAACCCCTCCTAGCCAGGCGTTCATTCCTGCCTTTCCCAGCTGGGATCCTCCAGCAGGTTTGGGATGTTGTTTAAAGGGCAAATAAAAGCTGTTGGGAATCACACACAACCTCTGCTTCCAAACCTCAGCACCACAGCGGGTCTGTGGGAACCTGGCGAGCCGAGGCTTACGCTCCACACTGTCACCTGCAGGTGTCTTCTTGGATCTGATCTGGCTGCAGACAGGCTCCTGTTTGGGTTTGTAGCACGTTCTTGGGTTGTGAAACACCTCCTCTGCCTGGGTGGATGTGCTGCTCCAGTTTCCCAACCCGCCTTCCTCCAGCCTCCCCGCATCCCTAGGCTGGAATACCGGCAGCTTGGCTTCCTGCCATGCTGTGTCAGGATGGAAATCAGTGCGTGCTCCTCACAGTGATGGATGCTTTGGCTTGGAAAAGTCCCAACCCTCTGGGTTGAATCGGTTTTTTTAGCCCAGCTCCACTTGTTCTTTTTTTTCCCCTTAGTTTTCCATTTGTTAACCTTTGGGAATTGGTGCTTTATCTGCTGTGTAATGCAGTTTGCTGCTCTCAGCGTGGGGTTCCAGCCCCTCTCTGTCACAACATTGTCTCGGAGAAGGATTTGTGACACAGGAGACACCGGAGCATCTGTCAGGATGGGAACTGGGAGTTTCATTTTGACGTGGTTTCCACTGCAGATTGACAGCCCCTGGGGCTGACAGAAGCACAGCAGTGCTGTCACACGTCAGGTTTTGAGCAGGAATTGGTTGTCAGGGAAAGCTTTTCCACTCTGAAGCTCTGCTGTCTGCTATTCCCATGGCTCTTGTGTGCGTGCCAGCCTGGGGAAACCCTGGCTTTAGCTGGGGAAGGCAGTGAGAGATTCTCAGACTGGTTTGTGTTGGAAGGGACCTTAAAGCTCATCCAGCTCCAACCCCTGCCATGGGCAGGGACCCCTTCCACTAGAGCAGCTTGCTCCAAGCCCCTGTGTCCAACCTGGCCTTGAACACTGCCAGGGATGGGGCAGCCACAGCTTCTCTGGGCACCCTGTGCCAGCGCCTCAGCACCCTCACAGGGAAGAGCTTCTGCCTTATCTCCAACCTGAGGTTCCCGTTTCAGTTTGAACCCAGCACCCCTTGTCCTGTCACTACAGTGCCTACACTTTGCATCTCTGGCAGCTTGGTACAACAGCTTAGTTGACCTCATAGCAGCTTCCAGTGTCTGAAGGGGGGCTATAAGGATGCTGAGGATGGACTCTTCATTAGGGACTGTAGTGATAGGACAAGGGGTAACGGGTTCAAACTGAAACAGGGGAAGTTTAGATTGGATATAAGGAGGAAATTCTTTACTGTAAGGGTGGTGAGGCACTGGAATGGGTTGCCCAGGGAGGTTGTGAATGCTCCATCCCTGGTGGTGTTCAAGACCAGGCTGGATGAGGCCTTGGGTGATATAGTTTACTGTGAGGTGTCCCTGCCCATGGCTGGGGGGTTGGACCTGGATGATCTTAAGGTCCTTTCCAACCCAAACTATTCTATGACTCCTTATAACTAGTAACTTAAATTCCTTCCATCCATGTTTTCTGTGGTACTGAGAGTTTGGTAAAAACAAACTGCTACCTCTTTGTATTGCAATGTGTTGGGCTAAAAGCTGTGTCTGAACGTGTCTTGAGTTGGAAGGGACCCATAATGGTCATTGAGTCCAACTCCCTCCTCCTCGCAGGGTTACCTAAAGCTAAACGATGTGACAAGGAGCATCACTGGGGTGTTCCTTGAACCCTGATGGGGTTGGTGCCATGAGAACTTCCTTGGGGAGACTGCTCCAGAGACCCACCACCCTCTCGGTGCGCTTTTCCCTAATATCCAATCTGAACTCCCCCTGAAGCAGCTTCATTCTGCTTTCTCATGTCCTGTCACTGGTCACCAAAGAGAGAAGTTTCCATCCTTGAGATAATCGAGAGTCATCTGGACACAGTCCAGGCAGCCTGCTCTAGGTGGCCCTGCTTGACCAGGGGCTTGGACCAGATGCCCTCCAGAGAGGTTTCTTCCAACCTCAAGTGTTCTGTGGGTTTGTGACTTGGGATGTTGTTGAATGAACAGCTTAGAGGCTCGTGTTAAACCCCTCTGCATCAGGATGGATGTGTTGAACACCACATGGTTCGCTTCACCCTTCCATGTCTTGTTCACCCTTTTTAACCTTGCTGGTCCTCTGTGGGAGCTGCCCATCGAAGCCTCCAACCTCAAACACGTTCCATGGGTGATTCCATCTTTGGCCACCCTC
Organism: Pezoporus wallicus; assembly: GCF_028554395.1. Classification (NCBI taxonomy): domain Eukaryota; kingdom Metazoa; phylum Chordata; class Aves; order Psittaciformes; family Psittacidae; genus Pezoporus; species Pezoporus wallicus. The sequence continues at coordinate 147,580 of NW_026636733.1, read as the reverse complement.
TTGTCTTCCTCTTGAGCAGTGGGTTTGCTTCCTGGGCTTGCTGCAGGTGGGATTTGTCCCATGGACTGTGTTGATCTGCACTCCATCATCCCGGTCCATGTGGGCAGCCTCTGCCTACATGGCATGCCATCAGGAGGAACTTGAGCTCACCATCATAAGAGCCCTGGTTTGGTCCCTTCTTTATAACCTGCATCCCTGGGAAGGGATGCAAAAGGAATTTGTGATGGGAGATTCTGGGAGAGAAATCCCCTGAGCCATCCTCACGAGTGGGATTCTGGTTTGAGCTATCAGTACCTGTGCAGTGATGTTCCATCCCATGGTCATCACCCAGTGGTGTTGGAAGGGGAAAGGATCCACTTCCCAAAACAGGTCAGCTGCTTCCTAGGAAATAAGGTCCAGGGATTTGTTCTGCAGTGACAAGCACGGGGGTAACTGCAGGCTGTGCCAGCTGGAAATTGGCCTCAGCCTCTTGTTAAGGTGGATTTATCTCCTGATGTATTTCTGTCAGTGCGTTACCTTACACTGCAGATGTTCGGAATAGCTGGAGGGACAAGATTTGATACTCCAGCTTTCAGCAGCAGTAAATCCTGGGGGACAGGAGGGAGCGTGTCCTTCCCTCCCCAGCTGCCAGCACCAACTGAGCAAGTGTTGAACAGCATGTTCTGCCCCCCTGCAGCCCTGATCCAGCTCTGGGGCAGCAGCACAAGAGGGACGTGGAGCTGCTGGAGCAAGGCCAGAGGAGGCCATGGAGATGCTGCGAGGGCTGGAGCAGCTCTGCTCTGGAGCCAGGCTGAGAGAGCTGGGCTGGGGCAGCCTGGAGAAGAGAAGGCTCCTGAAGGGGAGACCTGAGAGCAGCTCCAGTGCCTGAAGGGGCTGCAGGAAAGCTGGAGAGGGGCTTGGGACAAGGGATGTAGGGACAGGCCAAGGGGAATGGCTTTAACCTGCCAGAGGGGAGACTGAGATGAGCTCTTAGGCAGAAGCTCTTCCCTGGGAGGGTGCTGAGGCGCTGGCACAGGGTGCCCAGAGAAGCTGTGGCTGCCCCATCCCTGGCAGTGTTCAAGGCCAGGTTGGACACAGGGGCTTGGAGCAAGCTGCTCTAGTGGAAGGGGTCCCTGCCTGTGGCAGGGGTTGGAGCTGGAGGAGCTCTAAGGTCCCTTCCATCCCAAACCAGGCTGGGATTCTATGAAGAAAAAGAAAACATGGGGGTGATAAGGGGGAATGGGACAGGGATATTTCCCCCCATTGTGCTGCCCAGGCCAGAGCAGGCTCACTGGCAAGACTGGTTTCACAGGGGAGCAGGGGCTGCAGAGATGTTGCTTCCATCATGTCTCACCTTGGGTTGCTCTCAATTCCATGGGGATCCCTTTCCCGGTCACTGCCTCGCCCCACAGTGCAAACCAGCCAACTGGGGCCACTGGTGCTGTTAATGTTCCTTGTGAGCTCACTGTTGTCTCTTTCCCCTCCTGAAGCTGTGAAGTGGAATGCCATGGCCAGCTCCTCGGACAGTGAAGATGATGGTTTCATGGCTGTGGATCCAGAAGACGCCGTGGTGGAGGGGACGATGGAGCAAGATGATGAGCCACACACTGAGCTGGAGGTGGAAGAGACCAGGCACAACAGATCAATGCTGGAGCTTCCTGAAGAGGTTTTGGAATATATCCTCTCCTTCCTCTCGCCCTATCAGGAGCACAAAACTGCTGCCCTTGTCTGCAAACAGTGGTATCGACTCATCAAAGGTACAGAGCCCTGTAGTGAGGAGGCATTTCTGTTACTGGGGATGTGTAACCCAGCTGCCCTTTGCTTTGGTTTAGCCTCACTTTTTGTTTTCCCCTTCAAGTGGGAAATCTGAATCCTGAAAGGTGCCAAAACAGCAGCTCCAGCCATCAGGTCACTTGCTCTGCTCAAGGCAGTGCTGATAAGAGCCCAGAATTGAGCCCCTCAGCCTCTTTGAAGTATGAAGGAGTGAAACCTCAGCACAGAGCAGCTCACTGAGGTTGCTTTTGAATGCTCCCTCGTGACCTGGCACTCAGCTTCCCTCCACCACCCAGCAGATCCCATGGCTAATGTGGCTGTAATTGTGCTTCCTTTACACCTTGCTTGGTAATAACCTTCCCAAAGTTTATGCTTACAGCTGGAAACAAAGCCTTGTCAGGTTCTTACAGCTCTGCTGAAGTGGTGCATAAAATCTGCATTAACATAGATCTGCATATTCACATTTCCTCAAAGAGTAGCCCTGAGACACAGATACTTCTCTTTGCTTCCACACAGTGTTAATCCTGAAGCCTCATGGGGATATTTTAATGCTAGATAGGTATGATATGACAGGCAGGTAGGTAAGGTTTGGACAAGGATGTAACCTGAGTGCTCTGCTCCAGTGTTTCTGGAATACACTGGATCATTTCCATTGTGTTTCCACTGGGAACATGTGCTTTGAGTGCAAGTTTCTTTAAACCCAAGCAGATTAAGAGGAGCCCACAGGTAAATGTGGAGGAATGAGGCACGCAGCTGCATAAGGGGAAAACAGTGTCAGGTGAGAGATGCCTTTGGGTGTTGTGTGGGGTGATGGCTCAGTTGTGGACTCCTCTGCACATGTGAGGGCATTGCTCGGGTTCCTGGCACCTCCTGCCTTGCCCAGAGTTGAACAGGCTGGAGGTTAAAGCACAGCTACTTCAGCAGCACAAAAGGAATCATTTAGCATCCTTTTGGGGCAGCAACAGCCTGCACCCCTGTTGAAAGGCTGCATCAAAAGGAGCGTGACCAGCAGGTCGAGGGGGGTGATCCTGCCCCTCTGCTCTGCTCCCGTGAGACCTCACTTGCAGCACTGTGTGCAGTGTTGGTGTCCTGAGCATGAGAAGGACATGGAACTGTTGGAGCAAGGCCAGAGGAGGCCACGAGGATGAGCAGGGGCTGGAGCAGCTCCTGTATGGAGACAGGCTGAGAACACTGGGGCTGTTCAGCCTGGAGAAGAGAAGCTGCGTGGAGACCTCAGAGCAGCTTCCAGTGTCTGAAGGGGGGCTATAAGGATACTGAGGATGGACTCTTCATTAGGGACTGTAGTGATAGGACAAGGGGTGATGGGTTCAAACTGAAACAGGGGAAGTTTAGCTTGGGTATAAGAGAGGAGCTCTTTACTGTAAGGGTGGTGAGGCACTGGAATGGGTTGCCCAGGGAAGCTGTGAATGCTCCATCCCTGGTGGTGCTCAAGGACAGGTTGGACAGAGCCTTGGGTGACCTGGTTTAGTGTGAGGTGTCCCTGCCCATGGCAGGGGGTTGGACCTGGATGATCTTAAGGCCTTTCCAACCCAAACCAGGCTGGGATTCTATGATTTCAAGTGTCAGCAGCCCTTGAGTTGCTGCCTGGATGCACTTTCTCACCCAGGGCTTGTTCCTGGAACAGCCTGAGAGATGCAAAGGATGCAGCTGGGATCAAACACCCTGTGATTCACCCCAAAAGAGACTGTGGGAAACATCCCTGCAGTGGAGGGGAGGGATGAGCAGTCCAAGGCACAGCCTGGCCTTGGAGCTGTCCTTGGAGTCCCCCATCCCAGGGGATGTGTGGTATAGGGCAGCTGTACTGGTTCTGTGGCCCTCACAGCACAAAAGGGCAGTGTAAGTGCAACCTGCGAGGGGTCGCTCGAGGTAAAGCATTGATTCCTTTAATCCTGGCTAATTTTTCCTGTTTGTCAGGATACATCTGCTATCAAATCCTATAGTTAGATCCTGTTTCCTGCGTCACTCTCCGGGACCAGCTGCTTGAGGACCCTGCGTTTCATTAATAAAACTTCCTGCTTTGTATCCAGAGTGTGATTCCTTACTGGGGCTGTTCCCAGCAGAGCTTCCAGTAAGCAGATCCTTGGCAGAGTCTCTTGGCAGGTTATGGCATCCTCTGTAGTGGAGCAGAAGCCACCAGGTTTCATGCAGTCACAGAACTCCTCCAGAGGCTCCTCTGTGGGCAGGGAGCAGGATCCAGCCGCTCTCAGCACACTCACAGCCACGTGGGCTCCATACACAGCTCTGAGGCTGACCAGAGCTGGTTTTAAGAGGGTGCAGGTTGTTTGTCCTGGAAGGTCTGTAAAGGGAAGGGCAGCAGCTCCTCCGAGGTGTGATTAGGGGACAGCAGGGCTCAGCTGCAGCAGAGGAGAGTGAAAACCAGCCCTGTTGAGGCATCACACGTGCTGACTTTTCCCAAACAGGCTTTGTTTGCCAGGCTGGAGGGGATGGATAGCAGAAACACAGCGAGTTGGTTCAGTGAACATTGCTCGTTGCCACATTCACCCAATCCCTATTTTCTATTCTCTGTAATCCTCCAAATTCCCACCAGTTTATTTATAATTGTAGACTCATCACAAAATCCCAGCCTGGTTTGGGTTGGAAGGGACCTTAAAGCTCACCCAGCTCCAACCCATGCCACGGGCAGGGACCCCTTCCACTAGAGCAGCTTGCTCCAAGCCCCTGTGTCCAACCTGGCCTTGAACACTGCCAGGGATGGGGCAGCCACAGCTTCTCTGGGCACCCTGTGCCAGCGCCTCAGCACCCTCACAGGGAAGAGCTTCTGCCTAAGAGCTCATCTCAGTCTCCCCTCTGGCAGGTTAAAGCCATTCCCCTTGGCCTGTCCCTACATCCCTTGTCCCAAGCCCCTCTCCAGCTTTCCTGCAGCCCCTTCAGGCACTGGAGCTGCTCTCAGGTCTCCCCTTCAGGAGCCTTCTCTTCTCCAGGCTGCCCCAGCCAGCTCTCAGCCTGTCTAAATACAGGAGCTCTTTCTAGCTGCTGTCACGCTGCTTGTGCAGGCACAGTTTGTTCCTAATGTGCCCCAATTTTGCTGCTCTCTCGTTTCTCCCCAGGCGTGGCCCATCAGTGCTATCACGGCTTTATCAAAGCAGTGCAAGAAGGAAACATTCAGTGGGAGAGCCGCACTTACCCCTACCCCGGCACCCCCATAACCCAGCGCTTCTCACACAGTAAGTACCTGCTGGGAAAGCTCGGCTCACCCTGGTTTGCCACCAGACACTGCAGGCCAGGGGTGTGTGCTGCATCCCTTGGGATCCAGCAGTGCTGCAGACCCCTGTCACTGCAGCACCGTAACACACAGCTCTGCCAACACCAGTGCTTTGCACAGGGATGGGGGTTTAGTAGCTGCTTGTCATTGTTGTTGGCTCATTGCTCCTTGGGAATGTCTGTGGAGCCGGGGTGGGATCTTGGCTTTCTGGCTTTCATAGAATCACGGGATGGTTTGGGTTGGAAGAGACCTTAAAGCTCATCCAGCTCCAACCCCTGCCACAGGCAGGGACCCCTTCCACTAGAGCAGCTTGCTCCAAGCCCCTGTGTCCAACCTGGCCTTGAACACTGCCAGGGATGGGGCAGCCACAGCTTCTCTGGGCACCCTGTGCCAGCGCCTCAGCACCCTCACAGGGAAGAAGATGATTTTGTGTATTTTACATGCGGGTTTCTTCCCATAACTCTGAGCCTGAGCTTTGTGCCTTCTTCAGTAGAAACCTCACTTAGCTGCTAGACTCAGGCCATTAAATCAACACCCCTGAGTTTGCACACTCACCACGCTTGGGGCATGTGCTGGCTGCTTTTACAGCAGATCTGTTACTCACAGATGCAGGAGATGGATTTGTAGGGGGCCAAGTATGGCTTCCTTCAGATTAAAACACAGCCACACATGAGACACGAGTGTATTTGCTCGTAGAAGTGATTCAGTTCACACTGCTTATGTATGGGTGAAGGTTCACCCTGCTTCCAAGTTTCTGCAAGAGAACAGCAAAAAGCATTCCTATTGAGGAAAAGATCATGGAATCCCAGACTGGTTTATGTTGGAAGGGACCCTAAAGCTCATCCAGTCCAACCCCCCTGCGACAGGCAGGGACATCTTCCACTAGAGCAGCTTGCTGCAAGCCCCTGTGTCCAACCTGGCCTTGAATTGATACTGAAATAGAACTTGCCTGTAGTGCAGCAGCACCGCGCTGCCTCAGCCTGCTCTGCCTGGTGGCACGGTCCCATAGGACAAGGCTTCCATCCCCAGGAGACACTGCAGGAATCTCTGGTGAAGCTGTGGAGCTCTTTAAAGACTTCCTTGTCCTCCTGAAGAACGCAGGTCCCCACTGTTCGTAGCTTGGTGTGAAGTGTTCACAAAGTACTTGTTAATGACTTCCCAATCCGAGTGTGTTGCCCCTCAGTTCTTGCAGCCTTTTTCAACCTGCGAGCTTTAAGGCTGGCTGGGAATTCTTGAAATAGGCCCCGGTACTGCTCCAAAGACCCTGAGTGCTCTGTAGTTTATCCTGCTGCCCACTGGGGGCTTTGCTGTTACGCTCCCTCCAACGTGAGCTGTCTCCCTAAAGCCGCTGCCCTCGGAGCATGTCATCTGGATTAGCCTCTCTGTTTGATGCTGTCCTGGCTCTGGTCAGCCCTCAGTTGCTCCCCAAGCGTTATTAATGCACTTTGTGTGCAGAAAGCTAATCTGGATTAACTTGTTTGCTGATTTAAAGGGATTTTTTTAAAGCAGATCTGCAGTAGCTGCTTTCCGTCCACCAAAGCATCGCGTGTTGCTGGGTTCCTGCATTAAACTGAAGCTGCAAATGATTCATTGCAGAAACTCCAACTGAATCTTTAAACCTAAACTACTGAGATGCTGAGGTGAATAAGAACAGGAGGTTTGGGACTCATAAATCCCTTTCTAGGGGTGAGTAATGCACCAGTTCATGTAGAAGACGTCATCTCCCAGGCATGAGCCACTGAAGGCAACAGACAGCAGGAGCTGGCACCAAAACAGTGGTCAGGGCTGTCTGACTTCCAGGATTTATTAGAACTATCCCACAAATGCTCTTACGGAGCATAAAAGGACGAGGAAGAGAATTCTAAACAGTTGGAGGTCAAAATGTCTTCTCAGTTCCGAAGGGAGGAACAGCAGAACCGTTTGATAAGGAATAATGAATGGATGTTCCCTTCATCTGGTCTCGTGGGGAGGGAGCGTTTGGCAAAGCTCACACAACTGATAACAAGCCTCATGGATGAGCTGTAGTTTTAATGAAGGATTTAAAGCTGCAGAACATCAGCCTATATCAATGATGTTGGCTTTTCAGGTCTAAGTGTCCCATCTCAGCCAGAGAAACACTTCCCATGGAGGTTTTTGAGCCGACCACCAGGTCTGATGTTTGCAGGAGTCATCTAATTCCTTTTTAGCCCTAAAGTATGAACCTACAAAGATCATAGCAGGGCAGTGACTCATGTGGTTAAATAACTGGCCCCGGTCAGAATGCCACGTCAGGAGGAATGCAGGAAGGGGGAAGCAGCAGAGGAATGCCGCCCGTTGTGCCAGGAATATTGATCCTTTGATGGAAGAGTGACTAATTTTAAAGCCTGATTCTGGTTTTTCCGTGCAGTCTGGGCAGAGTGGCAGCAGCCTGATGACTAACAAAAGCAATTCCCTGCCTTCACCCTGAGAGGCAGGGGCGAGGTGGAAGCCGGAATGTTGTTTGGTTTACAGGATGGGCTGCTTTACACCAGAGCTTCTCGTATCACCCAGCATTGCTCAATGGAGCCCTGCCTTTTGATTACATTGAGTGCCTGCACTGCAAGGAGCAGGGAAATGGTGGTTTAGAGCATCAGGAGGTGGCTCGGTGGGGTTTTTCCCCCTGAAGGGGTGTGGAGCTGGGCTTTGTGAGCAATGCTGGGTATTTATCATGCCACAACGCCCATGTGGTTGGTGCAGAGCAGGACCTGGAGCTTTCATCTGCAGCCCGTCCTCCTCGGCGCCACCATCCATGGCTCCGGTGCCAAGTGTGGTTGGGTGTGGAGAGGTTACCTCCAGTCCCAGTGCCAGCAGCTCGATGTACAACGCTTGTAGCATCAGCTTGGCCGGCTCCTCCTGGGAATGCCGACACCGGGGGCTGTCAGCCTTTAGCTGCACTGGGATTCCAATAGCCAAGCTGACTCCTTCCCCTCTCTCCAATGGGGAATGCAGCCTTTGAACTCAGGTGACTTTATTTGGTGTACTCGACATTTAAAAAGCCAGGTACCACAAAGGGCATGTGCTCTGCAGTCAGTCTTCCCTTCCCACTTGATCTTCCTTTCAGTTATCTCATGCTCCAGGCAAAGGTCTCTGATGCTTCGTGGTGCAGCACAGAGGGCCAAGAGGAACACGTTCAAATCCAGCTGCATCTGTGCTCTGTTCAGGTATCAGCATCTTCAAACAGCCCAAATATTTCTTGCCCTCGTTTCCAGTTACACAGATCTGTGTGTTTGCAGTACTGAAACATGGGGGACACTGAATTTTACTGACACTTGACAAAAATCAACCCAAAATCCAGTGTTCACCCTTTTCTGGGCACCAGGGACTCACACCCTCCTCCCTTGATTTATTCTACCCCTTTGCAAGCCTGGTTTAAACTGCAGCTTTCATTTGTGCTTTGTTTCCTTCTTGACCCCTAATGTCCTTTTTCCTCCCCAAACCAGTCTGCCTTCCTCAGCTTCAGCAGCTTTACAAGGAGTAGCAAGGCACAGTAAGTTTGACTTCTTTCGGTCTAGGATTAAAATGCCTCATGGTGCCTGCCTGGCTGGCCTGGGGTTTGAAGCCAAATAGAGGAGAAGAATGCTGCCACCTCCCCTCCAACATAATAGAGGAGCTGGGCTGCGGTGTGCAGGCTGAGCTTGCCAAGGGGCTGGTGTGGGGAGGAGGAAGAGGCTCTCACCATGGCATGCTTGAGGTGGGGATTAGATTTCTAAAGGAACTAAGCCGTTCCTGAAAGGTGAAGTAGAAAAGCCCCAGTGTTGCTTTGTGCTGGGTGTTAACTGCATGGGCTTAGGGTGTGAAGCACCTCACCCTGTGCTGGGTGGAGGTGACCTCCAAGGGTCTGCTGTGTGAAAATGAGGCAGGGCTGAGTCTCAGGGAGCAGCTAAAGCACTAAAACTATTCTTCATCGTGATTTCTTCCTCAATCCAGTGCCAGGCACATGCACTTCACCATCATTATGTATCCTCCAACCCAGACAGAGCTCCAAAGCGATGGGCTGTGGCGCTAGAGGTATTAAATCCTTCACCAAGATGTGGGCTGCGATGAAGACAGTTCAGTTGCACATAAGGACACTGTAGATAGGGATAGGTTGTGTGGTCTCACCCTGTGAGCACATCCCATATCCCCAGCTCCCCCATTCCTACCCGGTGGTCAGCAAAGCACCCTGGACTCATCCCTAATAGCCCAGGGCATGAGGGCTGCTGGCTTTTCAATAGGGGATCAGACCATGGGACCTTCAGCAAAGACCACCAGGTGTCATCGTGTCCCAGCATGGTGCTGAGCGCGCAGCAGGATGAGTGTCACTGGTGTACGTAGGGGTGGGATGTATTACACAGCAATTCCACACTGGAATTACCTCCTTCCAGCCTGCAAAAGTGAGGCTGTGGTGTTGGATCACTGGAAACCAGGGACGTGCTTGTACTGGCCTAGAGCAAAGCTGAGAGCAGGGACTTCTCGTGGGGATTTGCTGTGAGCCCTTTTCTCTTGCTACCAAAAGTAGGTTCAGCCTTTTGCTCCAGATGCTCCTTTTATAGGCTCCATTTCTTCTCTTTTCTGGCTGCTGTTTCCAAAAGGGAAACAAGCCTTTCTGTCTGTGCAAGCTCCGAGCATCCCGTGTCCCCTCAGGTCACATCGTCTGAATCTATTTTTATTGTTGAACTGGAGAGCAGCTCTGACCAGCACTGCAGGAAGGAGCTCTTCCCTGTGAGGGTGCCCAGAGAGGCTGTGGCTGCCCCATCCCTGGCAGTGTTCAAGGCCAGGTTGGACACAGGGGCTTGGAGCAAGCTGCTCTATGGAAGATGTCCCTGCCTGTGGCAGGGGTTGGAGCTGGATGAGCTTTAAGGTCCCTTCAACACAAACCAGGCTGGGATTCTATAAAGTCAATGGGGCTCGTTGTATTTGAGGAGGGAAATGAAGAACTTGGGAAATCCTCTTTGTAGCTGCAGGGATTTAACTTTCTGAACACGTTTGAATCTTCCTCATCCTCCAAGGCAGAAAAGCTGAGCAAGTCCTCTCTGCTCTCATGTTTAATGTATTTCCCAGCAGAGGTGCCTGGGTGCCATGGGGCACTGCCAAAGGCAGACACTTGCATATAATTTCTTTTTCCTGCAGAGTTTGGTTTGGGGCCAAACGCTCTTTATTTCCCTGGGTATCTTTGGAGGGCCATCAAGTGCTGTGTTCCCTCCCTGTTCCCCATCTCGCTGCCTAATCCTTTCCCATAAGGAGCAGAGGGAATGCTTGTGTAGGATGTGTTTCAGTGATGCTGAAAGTAGGGTCTAGAGTCTGATGAGGAATGGCTGAGGGACCTGGGGGGTTCAGTGTGGAGAAGAGAAGGCTCAGGGGGGACCTGATGGCTCCCTACAACTGCCTGCCAGGAGGATGGAGCCAGGAGGGGCTGGGCTCTGCTCCCAAGGAACAAGGGATGGGACAAGAGGAAACGGCCTCAAGCTGCACCAGGGCAGGTTTAGATGGAGCTGAGGAACAATTCCTGCCCCAGAGGGTGCTCAGGCATTGGAACAGGCTGCCCAGGGCAGGGCTGCAGTCACCGTCCCTGCAAGTGTTCACACACCGTGGAGATGAGGCCTCAGTGCCGTGGGTTAGGGGTGGCCTTGGCAGTGCTGGGGAATGGTTGGACTGGATGAGCTGAAAGGGCTTTTCCAACGCAAATAATTCTACGAAATGCTGTCAGATCTGGAAAAAGCAGTAAGTGAAGGGCTGGGTGCGCAGGCTGGTTTCTTAGTCTCATCTGGTGACCCTGGACATCATAGGAATGAGCTCAGAGAAGGGAGGAGTGCTGAGTGCTAATCATAGCTGATCTCATTAACTGCAGGCTACTAAGGCAGCTTTCCTTGCACTTTCAGGAGCAGCTCTGCTTGAGGGGATAAGATTCTTGCTGGAGGTTTATGCTGCTCAGGGATATCCCTAACCTGGCCCGTGGTTTTATTGAAGTTGGGGCAGCCCATCTGCTGTTCTGTATGGAACAGGAGGAAAGACCTTAGAGCAGCTCCAGTGCCTAAAGGGGCTGCAGGAAACCTGGAGAGCGCTTTGGACAAGGGCCTGTAGGGACAGGCCAAGGGGAATGGCTTTAACCTGCCCGAGAGGAGACTGATCTCTCTTTTCACCCCAAAACACAAATGTCAGGGCCTTGCCTGATGTGTTTCTGTTCTCCAGGTGCGTGTTACTACGACTCTAACCAGTCCATGTACGTGTTTGGTGGCTGCACACAGAGCAGTTGTAACGCTGCCTTCAACGACCTCTGGAGACTCGACCTGAACAGCAAGGAGTGGATCCGGCCCCTGGCTTCAGGTGAGAAATGCCACTATCAAACGTGTAAAACCCTCCTCAGCCCTGCGATGGCTGCTCTCAGGCTGGGTTTCCCCATGTGTTTTATCACTATCTGACCAGTTTTCAGGTGATATTGGGGTTGGTTTTGGCCACAGACTTCAGTATCCTTGTCCGTGCAGCACTGTGCTGGGTTGTTCCTCTTTGTCTGGAGGAGCATCTCAGTGCCGGTTCGTGCCGTGCGGGATGAGTGACACTTCCCTGTGCCCACAAGAGCCTGTTTTGTTAATAATGGATGTCTCAAAGCCGAGAGATTTGTATTCTTTAATAACCTTGGTAGCCGCCACCTCAGGTATGTTGAGGAGTGGAGGAGACATGCCCGTGCGGGCTACCCACAGCGTGGGAAAGCAGGCACATTCCTGCAGTCCCCATGCTCAGGGCAGGAAAACACCAGCCCTGGTTTCCCACCCTGGGGTTCGGACTCCCCATGTCACACACACACACACACACACACACACACACACTGTGCTTGTTTTCCTTCTGCTTCTCAGTCTGACTGAAATAACTCTGGAGACAAGCAGAAGAACTGGGGGGAGGAAAGTCAGTGTTAAAGCAGTGATTGCAGTGAAGGCTTGATGTGCAACCAAGAGTAGGAGGAAGAAAAGGAGCTCAGCATCCAGCGGCCACTCCTTGCTGATGTGTCTGCTTGGGTGCAGATCCTCCTCCGTTGTACTCTTAAGTGTTGTGGATTATTCAGTTATTATTTAAAGTTGTATTTTCTTGTCTGACACTTCTTTCCCTTATATGAAGTCCTCCCAGATCCAGATGTTTCTGCATCCTGGTGTCCTCTGGGAATTGGTGGGCTGTCACTTTGACATGTTAACATGTAACTCAGTGCTTGATGGCTGCTTGTGCAGACTGATACCCAGCATAGTTTGACTCCTGCATCTGCCCATCCACTGCATGTGAGAATTAACCAGCCATGGATTGAGAGAAAAGCAACCACAGCCTGCATGTATGTGAAAACTGGCTCTCACTCTTCCCCCTTCCCTGCTGGAGCAATCTCCCTGTGCTCAGGGGTGGAGAAGAGGCCATGGGTAGCATAAACAGGATACTGGGCCATGCAGACCTCTGCTCTGACCCAGGACATCTATTCTTCCAGCCCAGCGAGTTCTTCCGTCGCATTGAATGCGGGGCACGACTCGCAGTCGTGTCCGTGGCTCCAGCCGCCGGCACCCAGCTCCGCTCACTCACCCTCTTGGTATTTCACCGAGTCAGATTCCCAGTGCCTTACTAACAGATTACACTTTGTAAAGAACGAGTCCTGTGGGAATATGTGTCAGAGTTAAGTCCCATGGGAAGATCCCCCGAGGAAATCTTTCTGCATGCTGTCACGAGCGCGTGGAGCGAGATGGGATCGCAACTGAAACTTCAGGCAGGCTCACCAAACAGAGAGCTCTTGTTCCTTGGTCTGCAGAGGAGATGAGTCACTCCCTGCTTGTGCCCCTGGTGCTATCTTACACATAGCTGCTTGTATCTTACACATCACTGCTCTCCTTTTTGTGTCTTACACATAACTGCTCTCTTTTTATCCCTTGGTGCCCTTAACCGTAGGGTTGGCATCCGCTGCCTGGGAAAGAATAGTGGCTGGAGGGGGCAAAAGCTGAGAGCTTTGAAACTCAGGAGTCAGAGCTAAATAAGGCAGGAGGGCTGTTACTCTTTACAAGAGCTGACATTGATGGATGAACCCTTGCTGTGTGCAGGCTAATTGCTGCTGGAGCTTGAGGAGTTCCCACACCTGCCCCTACGGACTCTATAGGGTAGGTCTTGCTCCAGGATAAGGCACCGGCTCTTCCACGAGGCCAGTTCTTGCTCAGAGAGCTTGGCTCACACTCTCCTTGCACCCTCATTAAGCGTGAGCATCTTATCTAATGAGACCTGGGTAGGGCTACCTAAAGCGACTGGGAGAACAGTGCCAGGGCCACACTAAATGCCTTGGACACGGGTGAGCTGAACCCACTTCATCCTTTCCCCTCTCCAAAGGGCTTTTCTGTTGTTGTTTGTTCATACCTGTTTTTCCTTTGGGTTTTCTTCCTTGTAGGCATGAGATGACATCAGAGCTGGATGATTCCTCTCCAGCCCGAGCTGCTGCACTTCACCCAGCAGTAAATATTTAGCCTTCAAAGCAGTAATTGGCCTGTGTTGCTTTTAGTCTCAGAGAGGAGGAGGGAGATAATTGCTTCCAAAAACCCTAATTTTTGAGGTTTCAAAGTATTTTTGTGCTTAGATCTAAAACAATGGCATTGACTTTGGGCTTATTAGGCTGGTGCAGAACAAGAGAGTCAACGCCTGGCTTTTATATAGTGCTTTTTCCTGGTGGGGCTCAACGCTCTACAAAGGAGGGCGTAAAGGCAGCAGGATCTCTATTTTAGGCACGTGAACAGGAATGCCTCTCAACCCTTCTCCCTCAAGCTCTTTTGGCCACTTTGGAGCTGTTTTCCACCTCCTCCACTCCCACACAGGAGCCTTGCCAGAGCAGGAGGAGAGCTGTAATTAATGGCCCTGGCATTACGTGGGAAGGCTGCAATGTTATCCCAGGGTAGGTGGTCTCTGGGAGGCAGGAGCCTTTCTCCATGTGTTAGGGATGCTTGCTTTATTCTCTCTCGATTTGCATAATTAACCTGGGCACTTGTTTGACTTGGAGCCTATCTGCACAGAGGAGAACCTGACAGAGAGGGCTGGAGGTGGTTTACACTGGAGTCTGTTGATGCAGCTGGAGGCAAGGGTTAGTCTCCACTCTGACTCAAGCTGCAGCACGCCGCTCCCGCAGAGAGGGCGCACGCAGGGTGGCTTTGGTGGCAATAATCCTCTGGTGCTCCCCCCAAAACAAGCTCTTGTGCAGCTGAAACAGCCAGGGAAGAAACCAAACCCCTTTGGGATGGGGAGTACCAGGGTTTCATGCAATGGGGGATGTTGGGGTTCCCATAGTGTGGAGGCTTTGGCGTGGGCTTGGAGTTGGCTGATGCAGGCTGTGCTGGTGGCAGGGAAGGTTTGTCCTGTTTCCATGTGGTTGTGAAGCACTCTGGATGAGATCCTGTCCATCTCTGCAATGAATGCTGCTGGCAGAGGCTGCCTCGGCCACCAGCACTGACCCAGGACCTTCCCCATCATCTCTCTCCTGTTGTGTCCTCCTTGGGCTGCAGGGGATAACTTCGAGGTGTATCCATATCCGCAGGCAGTTTTCCTTCTGGCCTGCTGTGCTGTTCCAGACTCTGTGTTCCTGCAGACTTTCTCCCTTCCTGTATTTGTTAGTTTATGTTTCTCGGGAGCCCTGCACTTGGCCTCTGCCTGCACCAAACTGGGAAATACCTTTTATAAACCAGAGAGAAAAATGCCAGGAGGTTTGCCCATGCTCCCAGGGGCTTAGGGACAGAGATGGAAAGCTTTTCTTTCCCAAACCAAGCCTCTTGCTGTGCTGGCAGAGTCAGGAATGGTGTTACAAAGAGCAGGTCTTTGAGGGAGAGGAACGTGAGCTGAAGTTCTGCAGGATCTGCACATCCTCCCTGTTGTTTCTGCTTTATCACCCGCAGCCAAGCACGATCCCATCTCCTCTCCAGGTACCTGGGGAGGCAGGAGAGCTGGAAAGGCCCCAGTTCCCCCCTTGGTGCTGTGTGTTTTCCCACTGTGAGATCCCACTGTGCTATCGGGACTCAGGAGACTCGTGGCTCTGCTCTTCCTGTTTGCTATGGGAGGCTCTCCATGTGCCCACCCTTCTGCCGGGGAGGTGGGACTCCAGGACCTGTTTCCTGGTGGTTTGCTCTCCCTGCACTCACGCTGCCTTTGTTTTCGCTGGGAGATGGGAAAGCTGTTCATGTCCCTCAGGATTTGAGGATAAAACCAGCCTTGGAGGTAAACCTCGTTCATTAAATGCTCTGATCCCCTCTGTCCATGTTCAGTGTCAAGGCACAGCCACATCAGAGCAGCCGATGCTCCCTGCTTTAGCCTGTAAATGAGCAGAGCCCATCAGCCTCAAGTTTGCCCTGCAAACCTCCCAGGTAGCCTTAACCCAACCCCGTAAGTGTGCAAAAAGCCCTCTCCCACGTTGGTTGTTGGTTGTTCTTGGCTCTGTTCTTCCCCCAGGCCCTCTCTCAGTGCTTTGAGTGGGAGCTGCTGGAGTTTAAGGCTCAGGTTTCCCCTTGTGAGCTATGGGGAAGGTGCCTTTGATGGTGTTGTGTCAACAGAGCTAACAACCCAGCGCAGGCAGGAGAGGCTCTGCTGTCACCTGCCCCAGGTGCTTCTATCAGATGTGGTCCCTGGTAGTTGAGGAGCGGTTTGTCCTTGATAAAGCTCTGCAAAAACCTTGCCTGGAGCCAAAAAAACCCAGCCCTGTTTTCATCATCCCCTTGGAGAAACCAGGGCAAGCGCTCAGAGCAGCTGGTGAAGTCTCAGAATGCTGGTCCTGGGCTGGAGTGAGTTTCCTCCTCAGGGCTGTGAGCCTTATGGAGCTGAAAGGAGACATGAGCCCCAGCAAAGCGCTTCCCAAGGGATGGAGGTGGTTGTGCAGGGGTGATCCAGCCAGCATCCAGCCCTCCACATCCACACATCAGCACAGCACCTTCTGTCAAGGGATCACTGGGGTTTCCATGGGTAAATACTCGTTAGAGGAGTACAAACCTCCTGCTTTGTGGATTTAAACCCCACCAAGTCTGAAGAGCTCCCGAGAGCTGCAGCTTGTTCTGTCCTGGGTTGTGTTCTGCATCATCGTGTTTCTGAGGAGCCAGAATGGGCTGAGACTCATCCCTGAACCACTCATCCCTGACCCCATGTTCCTCCATTCCCCTGGCAGCATGGCTTACCTCATGGTAATGTAGGCAGTGATCCAAGGCAGTTTTGCTACAGAACTGATGGACAGGGGTAGAGCAGTTGATGTCATCTACCTGGACTTGTGCAAAGCGTTCGACACTGTCCCACACGACATCCTTGTCTCTACATTGGAGGGACATCAATTTGATGGATGGATCACTCGGTGGATAAAGAACTGGCTGGATGGCTGCACACAGAGAGTTGTGGTCAATGGCTCAGTGTCCGGCTGGAGACCAGTAACGAGTGGTGTCCCTCAGGGATCAGCGTTGGGACCGATCTTGTTCAACATCTTCGTCGCTGACATGGACAGTGGGATTGAGTGCGCCCTCAGCAAGTTTGCCGATGACACCGAGCTGTGTGGGTCGGTTGATACCCTGGAGGGAAGGAATGCCATCCAGAGGGACCTTGACACGCTTGTGAGGTGGGCTGATGCCAACCTCATGGAGTTTAACCATGCCAAGTGCAAGGTCCTACACCTGGGTGGGAGCAATCCCAGCACAGCTACAGGTTGGGCAGAGAAGAGATTCAGAGCAGCCCAAGGAGAAGGACTTGGGGGTGTTGGTTGATGAGAAAATGAACATGAGCCGGCTTCAGTGTGCGCTCGCAGCCCAGAAACCAACTGTATCCTGGGCTGCATCAAAAGGAACGTGACCAGCAGGACGAAGGAGGTGATCCTGCCCCTCTACTCTGCTCTCGTGAGACCTCACCTGGAGCATTGTGTGCAGTTCTGGTGTCTCAACATAAAAAGGACATGGAACTGTTGGAACAAGTCCAGAGGAGGCCACGAGGATGATCAGGGACTGGAGCACCTCCTGTATGGAGCCAGGCTGAGAACACTGGGGTTGTTCAGCGTGGAGAAGAGAAGTCACATGGAGACCTCAGAGCAGCTTCCAGTGTCTGAAGGGGGGCTATAGGGATGCTGGGGAGGGACTCTTCATTAGGGAGTGTAGTGACAGGACAAGGGGTAACGGGTTAAAACTTAAACAGGGGAAGTTTAGATTTGATATAAGAAGGAAATTCTTTCCTGTTAGGGTGGTGAGGCACTGGAATGGGTTGCCCAGGGAGGTTGTGAATGTTCCATCCCTGGCAGTGTTCAAGACCAGGCTGGACAAGGCCTTGGGTGATGTGGTTTAGTGTGAGGTGTCCCTGCCCATGGCAGGGGGTTGGAACTGGATGATCTTAAGGTCCTTTCCAACCCTAATTATTCTATGATTCTATGATTAACACCTCCCCACACACACCCCCCCCAAACCATGCCCTGCCGGTGCTAATGGCCTCCCTAGAGCAGCATTTCTCAGTCTAGGCACTGCTGCAGTCCCTGAGACACCATTTGTGAAAGTTTTTGTAGCAGAACAGATTCTTAGAAGAGGGGATGCAAGGAGGGAAGCTGGGAGAAGCAGGTCTGGAAAATGAGCTTCCAAATTCAGTGCAGCTCATTGCCACTTCCAGCCCTTGAAGGGAGAACTGCAAAATGGACACTGTGTGCCCCTGTGTGCTGGGCTGCACCCCCAGAGCGTGAGCAGCAGCTCAGGGAGGGGATCCTGCCCCTCTGCTGTGCTCTGGGGAGACCCCCCCCTGCAGCCCTGATCCAGCTCTGGGGCAGCAGCACAAGAGGGATGTGGAGCTGCTGGAGCGAGGCCAGAGGAGGCCATGGAGATGCTGCGAGGGCTGGAGCAGCTCTGCTCTGGAGCCAGGCTGAGAGAGCTGGGCTGGGGCAGCCTGGAGAAGAGAAGGCTCCTGAAGGGGAGACCTGAGAGCAGCTCCAGTGCCTGAAGGGGCTGCAGGAAACCTGGAGAGGGGCTTGGGACAAGGGATGTAGGGACAGGCCAAGGGGAATGGCTTTAACCTGCCAGAGGGGAGACTGAGATGAGCTCTTAGGCAGAAGCTCTTCCCTGGGAGGGTGCTGAGGTGCTGGCACAGGGTGCCCAGAGAAGCTGTGGCTGCCCCATTGCTGGCAGTGTTCAAGGCCAGGTTGGACACAGGGGCTTGGAGCAAGCTGCTCCAGTGGAAGCTGTCGCTGCCTGTGGCAGGGGTTGAGACTGGATGAGCTTTAAGGTCCCTTCCAACCCAAACCAGGCTGGGATTCAGTGTGTTTCTGAGCTTGGTGCAGTGATGAACATCCCTTTTTAATGAAAGCCATGCCAATCTTACTGTTGAGCTTTGGGATCACCTCTGCAGCCACATTGTAGTTGCTGCCCTCCTGGGAATGAAAAGGAGTGGAAAGCTGGTGCCTGGTGGACAATAACACCTCTTGTTAGGGCTGCAGCTGCTGGCTGTGGGTGTCTGGTGCTTCAAAGTGGAACAGGTTAATGACAGGGATGCAAGCCCTCTGTAGTCAATGCATCCTGGAGAGGAAAGCTTTTCCCCAGCTCTTTTCCTGGTCTGGCTCTTTTTTCTTTCGTTGTCCTCTCAGTTCAGTAGCTGTATTTCTGCCTTTGTAGGGCTAAAACTTTCCATGTTACCATCAAAACCAATCCCTGGTTTTCCCACCACCATCAAAATGTTCTTTGAGCCCTTAAGCCCAGGGTGACTTGATCCCATTGGAAACTGCTTTAATTGTGGTGAGGCTGCTGCCTGGCCAAAGCTTGCTTATCACACACTGCCCTTCTGTAACACAGCCAGGAGTTTCTGGGCTTCCTTCTACACCATCCTTTGGGATGGGTGCTGTTGCTTGGAATTGCTTTCCTTGATTTAAATAGATTGAGTTTCCCCCCCCCCTCTTTTAGCTCACAGGTTTACCAGGAGATGAGTAACCACTCATGCAGAGTTGTAGTAGCCTTTGACAGCCAAATCCTCTGTCCTGTGGGGCTGGGAGTGACAAGGAGCACTGGAGGATGAAGCCATTCCAAAATGTAAGCAGAAGTAAGAAGGCATAGTGCATCCTTTGAAGCAGACTCCTGGTAAACTGGTGTGATCTGCCTGGTGGTACATGTAGAAACATCCCGAAGCACAGCACGCCAAGGTCATCCCATTGCACAGCTTCCTGCTCCTGGGGGAAAACTGCATCCGTGCAGACCTTGAACAACCTCTCTTGCAAAACACAACTTTGCAGGGAGTGGGACCTGGGTCTGCTGCGTTTGGAAAGGGCGAGGTACACCCTGCTCTCTGCAGGAGCTCCCCATTCAGCCTGGAACGGCGGGTTTAAACTTCATTAGTGCCCTTCAGAGGGTGAGCCTGGAGCTGGTTTGGCAGGCTCTGAGGCTCCATGGAGCTGGGGTGCCTCTCAGGCCCTTGATTAGTCTGTGTGGGGCGGGCTCGGGTGCTCATTTGTTCCTTTCCTCGCTTGGCTGCTGTGGAAAAGTGGCTTTAATGAACTTTGTGGTGTGAAATGTGAACTATTCCAAGGGCAAGAGACGAAAGATCAGAAACTCAGCAGGTGAAGGGTTGTTTTCTGCCAAGGGCTGTGATGTCCCATTGGCAAAGCACAGCCTGTGCATGGCGGGCTGGCTTCCAGCACGTTAATCCATCGCTGTTTGATTCAATAGGATTGCTCTGTGTGGTGATTAGATGCTTAATCCGAGCGGGTTTAGGTTTGCAACACATCTCCCCTCCCTTTGGTTTGCCTGCTCTGGTCTCGTGGCCTCTCTGCCTGCTTATGTTTAACCTCTGCTTCAGGTTTTTGGTCTGGATCTGTTTGTTTTCCAGCATCACTTGGTGCATTGCAGCTCTTACCCGTTGGGATGGACACCACGCATGACCCAGCAGCATAGCGTGAATGAAGCCAGGGCTGCAGAGGTAGAGCACACACATTGCAAAGGGGGTGTGCAATCCGCTGTTTGCAAGGGTCTATCCTGCAAATGCCTTCACTGAACCAGGCAGGAAAAGCCAGAAGATTCCCATCGTCTTCCGAGGGGTCACTGTGGCTCTTGGGAATCTGCTGCCTGCTTGCAGAGACTGGTTGTTTAGATGCTTCAGAAGTAAAGCTCTTGAACTCTGTCTCCAGTCAGTGCGATGGGAAATGGATGTGGACTGCTACTACCAGGGAGAAAAATACCCCCGTGCCTCCTGTTTGTGAGCACTGTGTCTGAAAACCACGTCACTGCATAGCTTTCTCTGTTCCACCCTCCCCTGATCCCACCTGGTCCTACCTGGCATTAAGATATCCTGATGCTGCGAGGGCTGGAGCAGCTCTGCTCTGGAGCCAGGCTGAGAGAGCTGGGCTGGGGCAGCCTGGAGAAGAGAAGGCTCCTGAAGGGGAGACCTGAGAGCAGCTCCAGTGCCTGAAGGGGCTGCAGGAAACCTGGAGAGGGGCTTGGGACAAGGGATGTAGGGACAGGCCAAGGGGAATGGCTTTAACCTGCCAGAGGGGAGACTGAGATGAGCTCTTAGGCAGAAGCTCTTCCCTGTGAGGGTGCTGAGGCGCTGGCACAGGGTGCCCAGAGAAGCTGTGGCTGCCCCATCCCTGGCAGTGTTCAAGGCCAGGTTGGACACAGGGGCTTGGAGCAAGCTGCTCTAGTGGAAGGGGTCCCTGCCCGTGGCAGGGGTTGGAGCTGGATGGGCTTTAAGATCCCTTCCAGCCCAAACCAGGCTGGGATTCTGTGATGATGGAGCAGAGCAACATGAAAAATAGCTTGTTGCTTTAACCCTGTCAGATTTAGATTCCCAGAGACACATTCCCTGGGTGCAGATTCCTCCAGAGATTAACAGAGGAATTTTTCCCACTATGGCCTTTTTCCGGGATGGATGGGGAGAATTTTTAGCCTCCCTGGTCCCAGTTTATGAGCAGGGACAGGGTGGCTGCTGGATGCACCGTGCTTCCCAGCGTGGTTCGTGCTCATTGGAAACGTGACTCTCAGGCCCTTGGAAGATGCTGCTGGATTTTTGAGGTGGTTATTCCAAAATTGGGGAAAACTCTTTGCAGCCTGTGGGTCTATAAGGAGTCCATGATCCACAAAAATAGGTTCTTGGGGTTAGGAGGCCTTATATAGACACAGAAGAGTTGGGTCTCCTTGATGGTGCTGAGTTTGGGAACTTCTGAGGGTCTCATGCATGTGAGAGCTGGGTACCTGCTGTTGGGATGATGATGAGAAACATCTCCTTCATCTACTTGCACACCTGTCCCCTTCCAAACCTCTTCTTCAGGGTTGATTTTGAAGAGCTTTTTAGGTTTCTCTAAGGAATTTTCCCTTCCAGAGCTCCAACTATTCCCTGACACCCGGATAGCGGCTCACCCGCATTGGGCTGAGTGGAGCCCAGGCATTTGTTGGAGCATCCGCAGCATCTCTGAAACCTTCTGTTTGATTTCCTTTTCAGGAAATACAGCTTAAACCCCTTCCAGCGGGCGCCCCAGCCTCCCAGGCTGTGTGTTTGCATTGCTGTTGTCTCACATAGGATTAATGTGTTGCTCTGGAGAGGAAGCTGATAGCCTGACCTGGCTCCTGCCGGCATGCCGGGTGCTGCTCTCCATGGAGGGTCCTCTGACCATGAGCTCCCTGGGTGGTTTATATCAAGTTATTCCTTTCTCAGCTTTCTCAAAGCGTTCCCTGTGTTCACCTTCAGGGGCAGCCCCGTTTTGGGATCAGTGAAATAAACCCCTGCGATCCCATTGCTTGCCAGCTGGGAAGCTGCTCTGAGGAGCCTTCCGAAAGGTCCTGTTCGGAGGCTTCAGGCAGGCTGTGCTGACACCTATCGGCAAGAGCTCCTTCCCAGGCATCCCAGCCAGCAGGCACACATCCCATCCGAGGTGTTCACAGAATCATGGAATCCCGGGTTTGGGTTGGAAGGGACCTTAAAGCTCATCCAGCTCCAACCCCTGCCACGGGCAGGGACACCTTCCACTAGAGCAGCTTGCTCCAAGCCCGTGTCCAACCTGGCCTTGAACACTGCCAGGGATGGGGCAGCCACAGCTTCTCTGGGCACCCTGTGCCAGCGCCTCAGCACCCTCACAGGGAAGAGCTTCTGCCTAAGAGCTCATCTCAGTCTCCCCTCTGGCAGGTTAAAGCCATTCCCCTTGGCCTGTCCCTACATCCCTTGTCCCAAGCCCCTCTCCAGCTTTCCTGCAGCCCCTTCAGGCACTGGAGCTGCTCTCAGGTCTCCCCTTCAGGAGCCTTCTCTTGTCCAGGCTGCCCCAGCCCAGCTCTCTCAGCCTGGCTCCAGAGCAGAGCTGCTCCAGCCCTCGCAGCATCTCCATGGCCTCCTCTGGCCTCGCTCCAGCAGCTCCACGTCCCTCTTGTGCTGCTGCCCCAGAGCTGGAGCAGGGCTGCAGGTACTCCAGTTTTCCTTCTTTTAGCTGTTCCCACTGTTGTGCTTTTGCCTTTGGGACCAATCCACCAGGATTCTGTATACAAAACCTGAGTTGGAAGGTGCCCTCTTCCCTTTTTGGTCTATACAAGCTGTGCTTTCGAAGTCTCTTTAAGTCCTCCCGCTGTGTAGCCAGATTTTACCTCTTTCCCAAAAGCATCTGCTGTAAAATCTGAATTCTGGAAGGCGCACGGAATGACAAAGCACTAACTCATGCTTGTCTGCAGGCCAAAAGGTGAATATTTATTCCTGACATGAAATATTTAGCACATTTAGCATTAAGCACTGGATTTACTGGAATGAGGTGGGGGGAAGCAGGCTCTTGTGTGAAGGGAGCACCGTGCGGGAACCGATGGCTTGAAGAGGAAGGTGATGGGGAAGGCAGCACATGAGGGAAGGGCTGGTTAAAGGGAAGATGCAAAGAGCTGGACTCAGTATCCCTTTGTGTGCTGGGCTGGGGCTGCCAGCAGGTCGATGTTGGGGGTTTCAGCAAGGAGCTGCACTTCCCTTGCAGCACATCTTGAGCGCTGAGCTTCGTGCGCTTTACTGGAGTAGACGTTTCTGCCCGTGCCCACAGGATGCTCTTTAAAGGACACTTCAGGTTTCTTCAGCCCCGCGGTAGCTCCAAGCTCACCAAATTACACAGCAACGTTTCCTGAAACACCGGTAATTTGGGGCTGCTTCGACGTCTGCCATGCCTCAGCCGCCTCCCTCCCGCTGCGGCGAACTCAACGGGAGCGTGACTGGAGCCAAAAGTGTGGAGCTCAGCAGGGCCAGGGCACGCTCCTGCGCTGCCCCACACATCCCTCCATCCCTCCCCTGCAATTAGCCGGTTATTATGGCCCCGTGTCGTCTGATACAGCAATTTCCATCTCTCCGTTTGCCTCCTGGAGGGAAGAGCAGCGGCGGGAGCTGATCCCCCCCCTCTGCTGAGCTCTGTAGTGAGCAGCAGGGCTGGTTTGTGTGGGATGCCAGACTGTTACTGCAGTCACTGAGGAGTCTGCAGGGCAGGTATCGCTTCGAGGGGTTGGGAGCAAACAAGCATTAAAGCAGAGGGAGGTGGGTGCTGCCTGGTTTGGTTCCAGCCACCTCCAGGGCAAAGCAGCTTTTGCAACGGCTGCACCCTGCACCACAGAGCCAGGGCTGCAGTTCCCAGAAGCAGGGAGGTGGTTGCGAAGGGGAGCATGGGGTGACCTCACCCTTGGTTCTGTAGAGCTTCTCCTCCAGCATCGAGGTGAATTAGAACCATGGAATGGGTTGGGGTGAAGGGACCTTAAAGCTCATCCAGCTCCAACCCCTGCCACGGGCAGGGACACCTTGCACTAGAGCAGCTTGCTCCAAGCCCCTGTGTCCAACCTGGCCTTGAACACTGCCAGGGATAGGGCAGCCACAGCTTCTCTGTTCCAGTGACCCTTGTTTGCAGCATGAGGAGAGGAGGGGGCAAAGCCCCCCCCCCCCCCCCCCCCCGTGTTCCCCACTCATATCTTGCCGCTGTTTGCTCAAGGTGCTGCGTAAGGACATCGCTGAGCGTTACACAGGGTGAGTCAGTGATCCTGCTCCGCAGGCTTCCGAGGGCACGGCCTCTCCTTTTCAACACTTTATCAGGCTCCGAGTCGCAGCATGCAGGGATTTCCTGGGTAAAAGAGAGCAGCACACAAACGCCTGTGCCATTGCAGCACTGGGGGTGACGGAGCCTCCCCGGCGGGGATTGCTCCTCCGCCTCCAAAGGCTTGCACGAAACCAGCTCTTTGGGCTCAGCATCGTGGGTTTGACTGGGCTTGTACCCATGTGTCACTGGAGGGTGGAAACTCAGTGTGGAGAGCCTGGTGGGAAAGGGTCAGATTTGGTTGCATCCCCCCTGACCTGCAAGAAAACCTCTGCGTTCGATATGAAAACCCCTGCGTTTGATATTCCCCTCCCCTCTCTGAGAGGGGTTTTTCGGGCAGCAGAATGTGCCTGCAAAGGTTTTGTCTCTGTTGGGAAGACAGAAGGATCGCGTTCGGTTTCTCTTAAAACTCGTGCAAAGCTCAATTCCTGTTTACTTCCAAGCAAGGAATATTTGGAGGTTTTTCTCAAAGCCAGATTTGAGGGAACGCTAAATCACATGTGGCTTTGGGAGGGGAAAATGATACCTTCCTGGCTCTTAAAAGCCTTAAGCTTTAGGCAGGGCCAGTCAAAGCCAGTCTTGGAAACGTTTGTAATCCCAGTGCCTTGTTTTGAGGGCCTTGGGGATGAAACCAGGTGAAGGTCAGATGCTGAATCAAGGGCTTAGCAAGCCCTGTGTTGGGTTTGACTTGGGGATAGAGCTAGGGTAGTGCATTGTGTGCAGTGTGCCATGGAGGTACCCAGTCTTCTCCTAGGAGCTCTCCTTTGGCTCCCTAATTGAGTTAATTCTAATGCTGGGGTATCTGGGATGCTCATCCGCTGTATTCCAGCCACTGGACCGCTGCTCGCCAGCTTCTTGTCTTCCTTTTGGGAACCCTCAGAAACTGCTGACAGGGGCAAAGCTTTTGGGCAGCTCTGCAGACAGCTGCGGAAACATCCCAGCCTGGGAAGCGCAGGGAGTGTTGGTTTTTCCATCTCTGGTTTCCCTTCTCAGGGAAGGGGGGGAAATTTGGGGATTCGATGCCATCAGGCATGTTTGGGATGGACCTTTGTGTGATGAAGGGGAGCTGGGGTGGTGCTGGGCTGGAGGAGATTGAGGTTTCCAGCCCAGGACCTGTGATTTGGCGTCTTCACGTCTCTGCCAGCCTAAAAGCCAGGCTGATAAAGGCAGGCTGAGCACAAGGAGGTTGCAGCTCTCCCCTTCACTGCTGCTCCCCTGGAGATACGCACAGGATCAAACAGCAGCCACACAGCCGGCTCCTGCACAAGGCAAGGTTGGAGGCAGGGCTATTAGAGCTCAGAGGCTGAGTGCAGTAAGTCCAAGCCATGCTTTTAGCCTTGTTTCTACTGTGACATCCATCAGCAGGGTCACATTTTTCCTTCTTAAAAGGAACTGGCTTTTTACCGCTTCTTTATGGCACAACAGGAGTGCCTTGGTGTGAAAAGCCCCAAAACGTCCTGTTCTTCTGCAGATGGATTGTACTGAAATACTGACAGTGCAGAGCTGCAGACTGCTTCATAGAGCCCAGACTGGGTTGTGCTGGAAGGGACCTTAAAGCTCACCCAGCTCCAACCCCTGCCACGGGCAGGGACCCCTTCCACTAGAGCAGCTTGCTCCAAGCCCCCGTGTCCAACCTGGCCTTGAACACTGCCAGGGATGGGGCAGCCACAGCTTCTCTGGGCACCCTGTGCCAGCGCCTCAGCACCCTCACAGGGAAGAGCTTCTGCCTAAGAGCTCATCTCAGTCTCCCCTCTGGCAGGTTAAAGCCATTCCCCTTGGCCTGTCCCTACACCCCTTGTCCCAAGCCCCTCTCCAGCTTTCCTGCAGCCCCTTCAGGCACTGGAGCTGCTCTCAGGTCTCCCCTTCAGGAGCCTTCTCTTCTCCAGGCCGCCCCAGCCCAGCTCTCTCAGCCTGGCTCCAGAGCAGAGCTGCTCCAGCCCTCACAGCATCTCCATGGCCTCCTCTGGCCTCGCTCCAGCAGCTCCACGTCCCTCTTGTGCTGCTGCCCCAGAGCTGGATCAGGGCTGCAGGGGGGGTCTCCCCAGAGCACAGCAGAGGGGCAGGATCCCCTCCCTGAGCTGCTGCTCACGCTCTGGGGGTGCAGCCCAGCACATGGGGGGGGATGTTTAGGCCGTTCCTGCTCTCTCAGCCAGGCTTCTCTTCTGTGGTCACTGATTTCTGCATGTGCTGCTCCGGTTGCATTAGAGGGCTGAATAAATGGGCTTTAACAAACTGCTTATAAGGCCAGATCCTAAAGAGATAGGCCCAGAGCACGCGTCAGAAGCGATCAGAGGCTGGAATTTCTCTTCCAAACATCCCTGGAAGCCAGAGATCTTTGTTTGTTTGTTTGTTTTAAAAGTCTGTCTCTGCTTCTGGAGCCAGGAAAATCCATCCAGTGGAGAACACAATATCTGAGACGAGCTTCTCGCTGCTCATCCCGACCGAGTAAACAGCGTCAGCTGCGAAGAGATGTTCCCTTCTATGTTTAGGAGCAGTTCGTTGCGCTGCACCCTCTGCACGCCTCAATCTTTATCCCTAAGGAAAGATAATCTCAGCTGGGGCTGGATGGTGTTATCAGGGTGTGGAAACCTGCGCTGCGCCCTGACCCAGGCAGAAACCAGTGCAGTTACCCCCGTGTTCTGCAGGCGCTGGAGTCGGTGGTGAGGAACAGGAGCTCTTCCATCGGGAAGCACGGTCCCGGAGAGGAGGAAGTCCTCCCATGTCAAGTAGGTTGCTGCCAGGCTTTGAAGCACCGCTCAGCACATCCTGCAGGGAGCTGGGACCTGGAGCAGGCTGTCACGGGGCCCCATGGAATGGAGCCGGGTCCCTTTGATGTCCCATTGCTACTCCGCATACCTGAGACCTGAAGTCACCCAGGCTGCCTTCCCTTTGCCCTGGGCAGGGCAGGAGGTGCTCGGTCTCCCTCGATGCCCACGGCAGCAGCAGCTCTCTGCAGCTTTAGACACAAGCAGTGTTAATTCTCCAGGTTTCCAGTCTTTGTCTGTGTGTTTCAGTCCTCCTGGTTACCACATGCATCTCTCGTGCAGAGTAGGGACCCAACTGCCTGCTTGGAGGAGGCTTTGAGAGGCCGGCTCTCCTTTGAGTGGTATTATTCAGACTTTTCCTGCATTGCGGAATGAGGCTCCGCTCATTTACACCCCTACAACGTCCACTAACAGGCAGAGCTTCCTGAAGAACAGGGGCCAGCCCCTGCCCTGGGCTGTTCGCATGTTGTTGACTCATTTGGGAACCATCTTGGTGTCTGAGGCTGGGGTTGACCTTCAGGTTACAGCAGCAGGAGGATGGCTCTTCCCACTCCCTGCAATCCCAGCCCTTTTGGACACGACACATCCTGGATGGAGGTGCCCCATCCCTGGCAGTGTTCAAGGCCAGGTTGGACACAGGGGCTTGGAGCAAGCTGCTCCAGTGGAAGGGGTCCCTGCCCGTGGCAGGGGTTGGAGCTGGAGGAGCTTTAAGGTCCCTTCCAACCCAACCCATTCCATGACTCTCTGACTCTGGGTCTCCTCGATGGAGAACCCAACCAGCTGATTCTCTACAAGTCACATAGGAACATATCCTAACAGCCTGGTTTGCAATGCCAAGCTTGGCACAGCAACTTTATACCCTACCAGGGAGAACATTTAGGCTGTGAACCTGCTGCTGGGGTTTAATGAATTGCATGCAGCCCCGGAATGAGCAGGAAGCCTGGAATTTGGGAACAAAGAGTAACCAAATGTGACCTTCTTCTGGCACCCTCATTGTGAAGGAGATTGTGGGTGTAGCTCTTGTGCCCCAGCACAAGGATCGTTACCTGCACCACTTTATCCCCTATGCTTTACACCTGAGAGCAGCAGCAAAGTGTGGTTTGCCTCTTGAGAAAGGCTCAGGGACCCGGTGCCCATCTCCTCTGTGTCTGGCTCTCCCCCCCCCCAGCTGGAACCCATCGCACTGGAATCGCTTTTCTCAGCTGCAGCATCTTAAAATAGCTGCTCTGGTTTCCTTTAAAAATAGTCCCTGTTCTGCTTGTCATTACCTGCTAAAAACACTCCCCGAGTCCTGTTGGGACAGCAGGGGAGAGGTTTGGTGCATCAGCCTTGTCGGACAGGGTGACAGTGCTCCAGCGGCCACGTGCTGTGCCCTTGAGCTGCCCCTGCTTCCCGCATCCATGGTTTTGGGGTGATGTATTTGGGGTTTATTTGGAAAGGGTGACTGCAGAGGTGCAGGAATCTGCCTGCTGCTGGTGGTGACAGCGGGAAGGAGGATGCTCTGATGCCTCGGCACTGGCTGGAGAGGGTTTAGCCGCTCCTGGGAAGCGGCTCAGCACTGAAGACATCAGTGACACAGCTGCTGGAGCAGGCAGGGGGGGTTCTGCAGCAGGCTCTGACCTGGCTCCTCACAGCAGCTCAAAGGGATCTGATTCATTGATAGCTGCTCTGGCAAAGAGACTCATGGCACTGGCAGTGCACCATGGTGGTGGTTGGTGCCTTGGCTCTGAGCTGCGGAAGAGAGAGGCTGTGACTGCAGACCTCAGGCTGCAGGAGGTGCCCAGACCTTGAGGAGGACTTGGGGTGTTGGTCAGTGAGAAGCTCCCCATGACCCGGCTTCAGTGAGTGCTTGAGCCCAGAACCCCCCCTGTGCTGGGCTGCACCCCCAGAGCGTGAGCAGCAGCTCAGGGAGGGGATCCTGCCCCTCTGCTGTGCTCTGGGGAGACCCCCTGCAGCCCTGATCCAGCTCTGGGGCAGCAGCACAAGAGGGACGTGGAGCTGCTGGAGCGAGGCCAGAGGAGGCCATGGAGATGCTGCGAGGGCTGGAGCAGCTCTGCTCTGGAGCCAGGCTGAGAGAGCTGGGCTGGGGCAGCCTGGAGAAGAGAAGGCTCCTGAAGGGGAGACCTGAGAGCAGCTCCAGTGCCTGAAGGGGCTGCAGGAAAGCTGAAGAGGGGCTTGGGACAAGGGATGTAGGGACAGGCCAAGGGGAATGGCTTTAACCTGCCCGAGGGGAGGCTGAGATGAGCTCCTAGGCAGAAGCTCTTCCCTGGGAGGGTGCTGAGGTGCTGGCACAGTGAATTGTGATGGTCCAGCCCCAGAGCTCACATCCTGCTGCTCAGCAGGTCTCAGGCCCTTGTGGAGCCTTTTGAACCTCAAACAGCCAAACTGAAGGTCTGTCAGTGATGTTTGAGGTGCATTTCCTTCTGCTGTCCTGAGGAGTGACTGCTAATTCACACAGCACAGCTTTTAGGCTTTAATTGTGCTGCTTGGCAAACGTGGGGTTCAGTGTTTGCTTGTGAGTACCTGAGTGTTCTGCCACCATCCTCTCTGGATGCGCTGGGATTGGGATTCCTTCTCCTTCTCCCCCTCCATGGAGAGAAGTTGGGAGGGATTTGGAGGTAATTACTGCTTTGATTCTGTGCTGAAGCACTAATTTCAAGGGCTCCATTGGAAAGCAGCAATTTCCTGGCAGTGAGTGACAGAAGTTTTGCCACACATGAGATGCGCTTTCAGCTCCTACTAATTACGCTGACACAAATTGGCAGGAGACGTTTGCTTCCCAGGCTCCCAGCTCTAATTTTGCCTCTTTCCTCCTGTTCCTCTTCCCTTTATAAAGATGGAGTGTTAAAGACGGAGGGGTTTAAAGGTGGAGCCTGCGCGTTGTCTCGCTTCAATACAAGCGAGGCAGAGTTCAGTGCTTGTGTGGGTTCTGACCTCCCCCTTCTCTTTCCTTACCCAGGTTCATACCCTTCACCCAAGGCTGGAGCCACGCTCGTGGTCTACAAGGACTTGCTGGTGCTTTTTGGTGGGTGGACACGGCCGAGCCCTTACCCTCTGCACCAGCCGGAGAGGTTCTTCGATGAAATCCATACCTACTCACCCTCCAAAAACTGGTAAGAGCACATCTGGATTCAAAGCTCAGCCTTTGATCCTTGCAGAATGTAATTGAGCTGTAGGAATGCTGGAGGGCATCTCTCGGAGCCCGCCTGGGAAGCTCGGCGTGGTCCTGCTCTCCTCAGTGTGTCTCATTCCAGAGTGGCTGCCAGGCTTTTATTGGAACAGAAGGAAATGAAAAGCCCAAAACCACAGGAGCGCACCGGAGCCGTGGGGATGGGGCTGTCTGGCACCTCTTGGGTGGTGCTTGCTGCCATATGGCTCTTGACTTGCACCGAAACTATGCCAAACTCCCTGAGTGTTCCCAGCCAGCCAGGTGGGAATCAGGACATGGGGTCAGCTCTGGGCAACGGCACCAGAGGGACGTGGAGCTGTTGGAGCGAGGCCACTGGAGGCCATGGAGATGCTGCGAGGGCTGGAGCAGCTCTGCTCTGGAGCCAGGCTGAGAGAGCTGGGCTGGGGCAGCCTGGAGAAGAGAAGGCTCCTGAAGGGGAGACCTTAGAGCAGCTCCAGTGCCTGAAGGGGCTGCAGGAAAGCTGGAGAGGGGCTTGGGACAAGGGATGTAGGGACAGGCCAAGGGGAATGGCTTTAACCTGCCAGAGGGGAGACTGAGATGAGCTCTTAGGCAGAAGCTCTTCCCTGTGAGGGTGCTGAGGCGCTGGCACAGGGTGCCCAGAGAAGCTGTGGCTGCCCCATCCCTGGCAGTGTTCAAGGCCAGGTTGGACACAGGGGCTTGGAGCAAGCTGCTCTAGTGGAAGGGGTCCCTGCCCGTGGCAGGGGTTGGAACTGGAGCAGCTTTAAGGTCCCTTCCAGCAGAGACCAGGCTGTGACTCTTTGTGTGTTTTAAACACGTCATTGGTTTGGCTGTGAGCAGTGAGTTTATTCTGAGGAAAGGAGGAGATAAAGCCCCAGCTTCTGAAGGTTTTGGGTTTTAGCAATGGTCCAAACCTCCCAGCTCCTGCAGCCTCCTGGGGAGGTGTGATAGAGGCACCTGCACCAGGTTAGGGATCTCTGCCCTCACAGCTCCTGCTCTAGAGCATCCAGCCGTGACCACAGAGATGGCAGGAATTTGCCTTTCCCTTTAAGCACCGTTCGGCTGGTTTCAGAGCAGCCTTTCCCACTGCTGCTGTGTGAGAAAGGAGCAAAGCTCTGTCAAAGCAGCGGTGGTTCCTGCTCCTCTTCACTGAGAGCTTCCCATCATCAGAAGTGTCCATTATACAGAGCAGAGGCACCAGAACGCTGTAATTAAACCGTGATGGAAATCGTTGAGGGTGAACTTCAATTGAAAGGGGTGATACATTCACCGTGGCCCTGGGGCTTCGTCCTGCTTCAGAAATGGCTATAGCACATCAGGATTTCTAATGAGTTTCATTAGGATTTGCCTCTTTGGAGGTTTCCCCTGAGGTTTTCCTCTGTAACATGTTTGTGAGGACTTTTTGCCATTCATAGAACCATTGAATCAACCAGCTTGGAAAAGACCTTTATGTTCATCAAGCCCAACCGTTCCCCAGCACTGCCAAGGCCACCGTTAACCCACTGAGGTCACTGGGGGCCTCACCTACATGGGTTTTGAGCACTTCCAGGGATGGTGATTCCACCAATTCCCTGGGAAGCCTGTTCCATCCAGTGCTTTCCTTTCCAAACCAGTGGTGAATGTCTTCCTCCCTCTTTCCCCAGGTGGAACTGCATTGTGACCACCCATGGCCCCCCTCCCATGGCAGGACACTCCTCCTGTGTCATTGAGGACAAAATGATCGTCTTTGGGGGTTCCCTGGGATCAAGACAAATGTGAGTCTGGTGGGGGGAAGGTGTCTGACAACAGCTCCTGCAAGCGAGGAGCGTGTTGTGGTGACCACTGGGTAGCTCAGAGTGTTTCAGAAGGAAACCTCTGCAGGGTTTGGGCTCTCCTGCTATAAGCACACCCTTTGCCTCTTCACGGTGAATCCCCTTGAAGCTCCAGCCCACATAGTACCCAATTCTGCCATAAAGCTCTGCCCTGAACCCACGTTTCACGTGCCCACAGAGCCTGGTTGTCTCCTCAACACTTGTTGTCTCATCCTTGCAGGAGCAATGACGTCTGGGTGCTGGATCTGGAGCAGTGGGCTTGGTCCAAGCCCACCATCTCCGGGCCTAGCCCTCACCCGCGAGGCGGCCAGTCTCAGGTGAGCTCAGCACCAGCACCCTGCCAAAGATAATTGTGGTAGGGCTTAACTCCCAGCTTCCAGGCAGATCTCAGCAGCCTGCCTGAAAGCTAATGCTTCATCTCCAAGTTATCTTCACCACCTCTGCCCAACGGGCCCTAGTTTCCCCCCCCACCCCAAGCCATCTGTTTGGTGAGGGTGAGCTTTCATCTCCATAACACTGATGCAGGTACCGTGCTGTATCTGGCACATGACTCAGACTCTAACGAGCATTTCTAGAGCACGCATTGCTGTTTGAACCCAGCCATCACCCCCCTGTGGCAGTTGAGATCAATCAAGTGTTATCACACGTTGGTTTGGCTCAGGGCCCTTTTGGATTGCTCCACTCTCCTGCTTCTTGGTTCCAGTGACTCTGGGTTGTGCCCGCTCTGATTTATCGCCTGCCTGGGGCAGGTGCTCATGGGTGTACCCAGCTTCGTGCAGGTGTCTCCATGCCTGCTTCCCTCCATGGTCCCTTGGGAAGACACTCAGTGTTTCCCAATGTGTGGTTCCTCTCAGGGACCCAGAGGAGATTGGATGGGTCGTGCCCAAACATGTCTTTCCTCCACTGGAAAAGAAGGTGAAGGGCCTCTCACCCACCACCAGCACCTAACAAACCTTGCTACAAGCACAAGCCCTCCCAGGCAGCCCATCGACCCTTATCTGAAGAGGGGTGTTCGGGCCCCTGTGCATTGGCTCAGCCTCAGGACGGGTAATTGCTCTCCTCCCTAAGAGGAACTGGTTTGTGAGCCATTTGGGACAAGGCAGCGGGGTGAACGCTGCGTCCTGCTCTGCCTCAGGCCCAGCAGAACCTGCTCCCCGTGCCAGCTCCACTCCTCATCCCGGGGCAGGCACCATTCAGCAGCATCTGTGCAGCCAAGAAACCAGGACCTGCCTCTGGCTGTGCTTGGAGGCCACACCGAAAGCATCGGCGATGGTTTCACATCTTCCCCGCGCTGAAACTCTCTTCTTTGTCCGCTCTAGATCGTCATAGACAGTGAAACCATTCTAATCCTCGGTGGCTGTGGTGGTCCCAATGCAGTGAGTATCCATGGGGAGCATGGGCAGGAGGTGCCCACTGTATCAGTGAGCCGCAGGTGCTGCAGTGGGGAGCGGGGGGTGGACGGACAGAGCCTGCCCCTCGCCCAGGTGGCATTTCATTCTGCAAACCTGGAACCAGAAGAGCTTCAAGGTCACTTCCAACCCAAACCATTCTGTGATTCCATGAATCCTGGGCTCCCATGTGATGGATTTTCCAGGGAAGCTGTCTGCCTATTGCTAGAGCCACTTTAATTAAGAAAGAAGCACCTCAGGCACTATCCCAGCAGCTCGCT
Organism: Pezoporus wallicus; assembly: GCF_028554395.1. Lineage (NCBI taxonomy): Eukaryota > Metazoa > Chordata > Aves > Psittaciformes > Psittacidae > Pezoporus > Pezoporus wallicus. Next base: position 114,185 of record NW_026636733.1, on the reverse strand, counting down.
GAGGTTTTAATTGAGCCTCAGAAGAATTAGAGAGAATTAGATTTTATACTGGGATGGAAGATGGAGATGATGGGATTTGTCTGCGACCACATAGGGTGTAGTCGCTCCTGGGCGGTCAGATCCTGATCTGGGTCACCGTTCCCCTGTCTGCAGCAGCACAGCACCGCTCCTGCCTCCCATGGGCTGATCTCAGCAGCAAACCAGGCTCCTGAACCTGTCCCACTTCTCTCCACAGCTGTTTAAGGACGCCTGGTTACTGCACATGCACAGCAACCCCTGGACGTGGCAGCCACTCAAGGTGGAGAACGAAGACCACGGAGCCCCGGAGCTGTGGTGCCATCCTGCCTGCAGGGTACGGACACACCAGGGTCTCACGTCCACCCCTGGAGCTTTGGCAGAGCCTTTAGGGACAGGCCAAGGAGACTGAGATGAGCTCTTAGGCAGAAGCTCTTCCCTGTGAGGGTGCTGAGGCGCTGGCACAGGGTGCCCAGAGAAGCTGTGGCTGCCCCATCCCTGGCAGTGTTCAAGGCCAGGTTGGACACAGGGGCTTGGAGCAAGCTGCTCTAGTGGAAGGGGTCCCTGCCCGTGGCAGGGGTTGGAGCTGGATGAGCTTTAAGGTCCCTTCCAACCCGAACCATTCCATGAATCTATAGTTCCATATCCCCCTATTCCCCCCCCCAATACAGCACAAAGCATCCTCCTCCCATTCTAACCTGGCCTCTCCCCTTCTCCTCTTCCAGGTGGGACAATGCGTGGTGGTCTTCAGCCAAGCTCCCAGCGGGAGAGCCCCGCTGAGCCCCAGCCTCAACTCCCGCCCCTCTCCCATCAGCGCCACGCCGCCCGCCCTGGTCCCCGAAACACGGGAATACCGCTCCCAGTCTCCCGTCAGGAACACGGACGAAGCTCCCTGCGTCAATGGCCGCTGGGGCACCCTGCGGCCCAGGGCGCAGCGGCAAACGCCCTCGGGATCCCGGGAAGGCAGCTTGTCCCCAGCCAGAGGGGACAGCTCCCCCGTGCTCAACGGGGGCACTTTGTCCCCCGGTGCCACGGCGGCCGGCGGCGCCTCCTTGGACAGCCCCGTGCAGCTCGTGTCACCCAGCACCCCTTCCGCAGCCGAAGGATACGACCTCAAAGTGGGGCTGGCCCTGGCGCCGCGGCGGGGATCGCTGCCGGAGCAGAAGGATCTCCGCTTGGGATCCGTCGACATGAGCTGGGAACAGAAACCGGGGTCCCTGCTGTGCCAGATGGATGCTGTGGAGGGCAGGACAGTCAGCGCCAGCGTGAGGAACCCCCCGGAGCACACCAACGGCATCCACACGCCGCCCCACGTCACCGGCTCCCTCCCCGGCGCCGTGTCCCCCAGCGCGCTCCGGAGGAGCCTGGAAGCTGTCAAAGCCCTTTCCTCCAAAGGCCCCTCGGCCTCGGCAGCGCTGAGCCCTCCTCTGGCCTCCTCCCCCGGGTCCCCGGGCGCCGAGCCGGGCTCAGCAGCACGTCCTGGTTCTACCCAAGGGGACGGCCATTCCTTACCTCCCATCGCCCGGCGCCTGGGCCACCACCCTCCCCAATCCCTCAACGTTGGGAAGCCTTTGTACCAGAGCATGAACTGCAAACCCATGCAGATGTACGTCCTGGACATTAAAGACACCAAGGAACAAGGACGAGTCAAATGGAAAGTGTTCAACAGCAGCTCGGTGGTGGGACCCCCCGAAACCAGTTTACACACGGTGGTGCAAGGCAGAGGCGAGTTAATCATCTTCGGTGGCCTCATGGACAAGAAGCAGAACGTGAAGTACTACCCCAAAACAAATGCCTTGTACTTTGTGCGAGCAAAGAGATAATGCAGCCCCATCCTGCACCACCGCCTCCTCCCTTCCCTCCCTGCGGCTCTTCCCTCTCCTTCCCGAGCCCTTTCCCTGTCCCGCCGGTGTTCAAACTGTGAATTAGGGAGCAAGAATCCAATAAAATCCAAGCAAAACCCTCCAGCGCTGCCCCACCGGTTCCCAGGGAGCCCCCAGTGTTTACGGGGTCGGGGAGAACCCCCCCACTGCTGCCATCCAAGCCAAGGATTTGGGGGGGAGCCGGTAGGGAATTGGGGACCTCCAGCCTCTGGAGGTTGGGTTTGTTCTATGCAGGGGTTCGGGGAGGCTCCGTGTGTCTCCCAAACTCCTCCTAGGCCGTGAGTGAAAGCAGTTCTGTAGGAACACCCAATTCCAGCAGGCTGGAGGCTGTTTGCTTGGCTCCGTAAGGAAAACAACAGCAATATCCCGGCAGGAATCTCCCTTGCGCCAGCCTTTGCTTGACACAAACATGATGCCTTTGTTAGGTTTTGCCTCTCGCCCCTCGTTCCTGTCCTCTGGAGCATAAAGAAGGAAGAAAGGGCAGGATTTAGCATGTCAAAATGCCAAATATGCTAAGCATGAGCCGGGCGTTGGGATCCTCTCCATGCCCTGGGCTGGATCAGGCATTGGGATCAGCCCTGATCCCTTCGGATCCGTGAAAACCACCCCATTTACCCTACAAATCCCATTATTCCCAGGAAGCTGAGACATTTGGCTGCCAAATCCCTTCTGCGCTCAAAGGTTTCCTATCCCTCAACAGCCCAAACCCCTTCAAGGCTGAACCAGCACCTCCTAGCCTGGGAATGGGGGTCATTTTTCCAGCCAAAGCGATGGATTTGGGTGGATTTGAGGGCGAGAGCAGCCTCGGTAGCGGTAACTGCAGCTCATCTTTGCACGTGCCTCCTTCCGCAAAGATTAAACCAACTGAAAATCCAAAGGGATTGAACCTGTGCGTCCTTCTGGGACAACCTCCCTCCATCCCTTTCCCCTCGAGACAATGGGGGGGGGGAGTGGGAAAAACGGGTGGATTTTGCCAGGTTTTGGTCAACAACCTCCTTAGGGAGCCCTCCCCAAGCCGGCAGCGCCATGACGTGGTCCCTGTTCCCATTGGATTCTTTTCTAGCCCCACTTCCAGCCCCACTGAGCTTTTTGCCGGCCGGAGCCTTAAATCCCATCGCAGCCGCGTGAGCATGGGGAGGGATCTGCTTCATCCGCGGCATTCCCACCTCTGTAAATAAACCCCTCGTGCAATCCCCCCCTTCTCCCGCTCCAATCCCAGGTTGGGTTCATCCAAACTACCCCGCAATCCCTCAGGAGCACCGGAGGTGACGGATGACATCCTTGTTTCTCCACTCGAAGCTTGGGAATGCTTCGGCATCGATTCCCATTGCATGTCTCTTGTCATCCCACCCCATAGTCACCAAGGGATGGACAACGGCGCCGGGTTGACATCTTCCCAACACTTCCATCCCCAACCAATCCCCAAATCCCCCCAACCCCGCCGGGCTCATCCCTCCTCCATCCCCATGGCATGTCCTGCACCCGAACCCATGAATCCATCCCAAAGTTGGGCACATTCCCAACCGCTCCATGAGCCGCTGGTGCTGTGAGCGAGGGGCTGTGTCCCCTCCGGTGTCCCCCCCCGCCACATCCTTGTCCCCACTGTAGGAATTTGGTGATATTTAAGCCCTTGTGTACATTGGGGGGGTTGGGGGGGGAGGGAATGGGTGCCCCCCATCCCAGTGGATTTTTAGCAGTTTAACAAATAAAAAGGAAAAGAAACGGATGGTTGGTACTTTTGGGAATGGGGGGGATGGAGGGGAGGAGAATCCCACATGGTTGGGGGGATCAGGGGGGAGGTTGGGGTGTTAAGGGGCAATGAGTACGGGGGGGGGTCAGAATAAGAGGTGGGAAAAAGGGGCACAGGGGTGGGAGGGGTTGGGAAAAGGGAGAGAGTGATGGAAACTGGGAATGCTGCAGCATCCCAGTGTCAGCAGTTAGGGATGGGGAGCCCAGATCTTGTCAGGGCTGAAGAATGGGGACCCCAAAGCCTGATAGGGGTGGAAATGGGGGAACCCAAATCCTGCCAGGGCTGGAAACTGGGAACTCCAAATCCTGCTGGATGGGGATGGAAAAGGGGGACCCCAAGGCAGGATAGGGCTGGGAATGGGCAATGGGGACCCCAAATCCTGCTGGGGATGGAAAGGGGACCCCAAAGCATCCCAGTGCCGGTGGCTGGTGATGGGGATCACCCCCAGGGACCCCGCTGCTCCACGTGCGCCCCCTACACCTCTGCGCATGCGCTGACGGCAGTGGGCGGGGCGTGCAGACGCCCCGCCCCCCTCCGTCCTGACGTCACCCCGAGGCGGAAGAGGCCACAGGTAAGGGTTGGGGGGGGGGGGGGGGCGGGTTAAAGGGACCGCGGGGGGGGGGGGGATGGGAACCCCATGGGGGGGGCGCCCCCCCTGTGCGGGGTGCGGGGATCCCAAAGTGGGGAGGGGTGGGAGGGGAAGAGCAAAGCGGGGGGGGGGCAGGGACATAGAGAGGGGGCCGCAGGGTTTGGGGTGCAGGGGCCGGGAGGGACCAGGGACCCCATGGTGGGGGAGCCAGGGACCCTGGGGGGGGGGGGGGCAAGACTCGGGGGGGGGTCAGGGACCCCATAGGGGGATGCTGAGACCGGGGGGGTTGTGCAGGGGCCCAATGGGGGGGGGGGGCAGAAACCCGGGGGAGTGAGCAGGGACCCCTAGGGAGGTGCTGGGACCCTATGGGAGGCGTCAGAAACCTGGGGGGCTGAGCAGGGACCCATAGGGGGATGCTGGGACCCTATGGGGGTGCTGGGACCCAATGGGGGGGGTTCAGAAACCCCGGGGGAAGGATGAGCAGGGACCCATAGGGGGATGATGGGACCGTATGGGGGGTGCTGGGACCCAATGGGGGGGGGGGTGCTGGGACCCAATCAGAAACCTGGGGGGATGAGCAGGGACCCATAGGAGGATGCTGGGACCCTATGGGAGGTATTAGAAACCTGGGGGGCTGAGCAGGGACCCATAGGGGGATGCTGGGACCCTATGGAGGGTGCTGGGACCCAATGGGGGGGGGGGGTCAGAAACCCGAGAGGGAGGGTGAGCAGGGACCCATAGGAGGATGCTGGGACCCTATGGAGGGGTGCAGAGACCCTATGGGACCGCATGGGGGAATGCTGCTACCCGGGGGGGGGGTTAGTGCAGTGCAGTGACCCCATGGGGGTAGGAGGGGGGGCGAGCGGATCCCTCCGATGTCCCCCCCCAGGTCCCGATGTCATCGCAGAGGACCCCGGTGCTGGAGCCGGGCTGGCTCCTGACCCCCGCCGCCCGGCCCTACCTGGGCTCCATCCTGCACAGGAACCGGCGCCGGGTGTTCGGTGAGCCCCGTACCCGCTGTGCCCGCCCTGAACGCGGGGTCAGCGCCCCCAAAAACCCACCCCCGACACCCCCCATAGGGCTGCTGGAACACCCGGTGCTGCCCCCCGGCCTCGCCGTCCCCTTGGTCCCCTACAAGCTCTTCCTGCACGGCAAGAGCGGCGTTGGCAAGAGCGCGCTGGTGGCCTGGCTGGCGGGGACCCCTGTGCCCCCCGTCCACCACGAGACCCTCGGTGAGTGTCTGTGGGGGACACACACACACGGGACACCCCAGCAGCACCCCCAGTGTCCCATGGGGGGGTGACGGCCCCCTCTGTGTGTCCCCATCGGCAGGCATTGAGGTGACCACCGTGTATTGGCCCGCCAAGGCGCGCGCCAGCGGCCGCCCCGTCCTGTTCCAGCTCCGGTTCTGGGATTGCGGGGATGGAGCCATGAGGAAGTTTGAGCATCTCCTGCCCGTGAGGCTTTGGGGTTGGGGTTGGGGGGGGAACACAACATTTGGGGGTCACTCCCCCACCCCCGATGATGGTGCCGTCCCCATGGCCAGGCCTGTAAGGAGGAGGCAGACGCCGTCCTCTTCCTGTTCTCCTTCACCGACCGCGCGTCCTTCGAGGAGCTGCCGGCGCAGATGAGCCGGGTGATGGATCCCGATGGAGCGGGGCTGGTCAGGGTGGTCGTGGGCACCAAGTATCCTTCTATGGGGAGCAGCCCCCCAACACACACACACACACACAAGTGGGTTTGGATCCCAGTGTTCCCCATCACTTGGTGCATCAATAGGCTGAGAACGGGCGCGCTTCATCACACTGATGGGCTCATGGCACACACTGACACATGGGGGTTGTTGGTGTGCATGACCCTGTGTGTGCCCCCCCCCATAGCTCCCACCACTCAGAACCTTGCTGGGCAGAGAACGCACACACCTCATGACACCGATGGGCCGCTCCCGCTTCCTTTAATGGCGTTTTTGGGTGGGTTTTAGGGGGTTTTGGGGTCTCCTTCGGCCACGTTTCTGTGTCCCACAAGCGGGTTTGCGCCCCGGTGTTCCCCAGCACTTGGCACATCAATAGGCTGAGAACGAGCACGCTTCATTGCACCGATGGACTCACAGCACCCACTGGTTCCGGGGGGGGGGTCTCATGGTGCTGGTGTCTCCCTTGACCACGTCCCCCCCCCAGATTTGACCTGTCCCCACACGCGGATGTGTCGGAGCAGGATGTGGCGGCCTTCGAGGAGGTGCACGGGGTGCGGGTGCTGCGGGCGGGCAGCACCCCGGGGGGGGCCAGGGGGGACCGGGGGGGTCTGGCCCGGGTCAGCCCCATCCTCGATGCCCTGGTCGAGAGCCTCTGGCACCGGGACCAAATCGCTGCTGGTGTCGCCCCGGAGGGTGAGGGGGCCCCCCCAAACTGAACCCCCTCTTTGTTGGGGGGGTCCTGCGGCGTCAGGGGCCCCTCATCGTGGTCTCTGGGCTCGGTCATGCCCTGGGTGGGAAAGGAGGTGTTTTAAACAAAATCCATGTTTTTTTCAGCAAAAATAGCCCTGTGAGTGCCTTGACTCATCTGAATGGGGGTGTTGGGGTGCATTGGGGTCGTAGAGACGGGGTGCTGAGGGGTTTGGGGTGCTTCGGATCCTGCGGCATTTGGGGTGCTGGGAGGTACTGGGGGATTTGGGGTGCTGTGGGTGATGCAGGATTTGGGGTGCTGTGGGGTGATGGGCATGATAGGGGTTTGGGATGCAATGGGGATCATTGGGGTGCTGAGGTGTATGGGGTGCTGGGGAGTTTGGGGTGCTATGGATAGGGCAATGGGATTTGGGGTGTAATGGGGATCATTGGGGTGCTGGGGGGGTTGGGGTGCTATGGATGGGGCAATGGGATTTGGGGTGCAGTGGGATGCTGGGGTTGGGGGTGCTGCAGGATTTGGGGTGCTTTGGGCTTATAGGGATATGGGGGATATGGGGGCGATTTGGGGCGCTGGGGCCCGATCCCGACCCCGCTGCTGATCCCCCCCCCATGTATCTGAGTGGTGGGCGGAGGGCGTGGCCGGTAGTAGCCGCTTGGCCACGCCCCCTGTCGCCATTGGCTGCGCCCCTCTTCCCTTCCCACGCCGCTTCATGAATGAAAGGGGCGGGGGGCTCGTTAACCCCTTTGAGGCCGGAGCGGGATGGGGGGGTCACTGTGGTGTGGGCTCAGTCCGGACCCACACCCCCCCCCAAACCCCATTCACTCCTCCATAACCCCCCCCGTGGGGCTCCCCCCATAACCCGCCCGTTCCCCAGCCCCATCCCCAGTCCCACACTGGTGCGTACTGGGAGCAGCTCCTGCCCCTTTAAGAGCGGGCGTGTCCGGGTGACATCACTCGGGGCATGAATGAACAGGAGCGGGGTGCTCAGCCCCATAGCGCTGGTGCCGCCGGTTGTGGGGCGCACCCCAAAACACCCCCCCCGCACTATGGCGGGCACCCCCCCGGCCTTCACCATCCTCTTCCTCACCGCCCTCACCCCCCTGGCAGCAGAGGAAGGTGAGTTCCCACTTTTGGGGGGGGGCACCCCTAAAGCCACTTATGGGGGGGCACCCATAGGGGTGGGGGGGGGCTGAGAGGTTTGGGGGAGCCCCTGAAGTAAAGGGTGACGGTGGGAGACACCCCTATAAACGGGGCACCCATGAGTGCGGTGGGGAAGCGCCGTTGAGGGGGTATTGAAGTTTGGGGGGGGGGGGGGGAGTTTAAAATGGGGAGAAAAAGACGTTTAAAAGAGAGGGGAAATGTTTGAAAGAGGGGGAAAAGGGTTCAAAAGTGGGGGGAAAGGTTGAAAAGGGAGGAAAAAGTTTAAAAGTGAAGGAAAAAGTTGAAAAAGGAGGAAAAAGCTTTGAAATGGGAGAAAAAGTCTGAAAGGAGAGGTGGGAAAAGCTCAGAGGAGGGGGGAAGCTGGAAGGGGATGGGGGTGAGGTTAAAAGAGGGGGGGAGAAGGTAAAATGCGGGGGGGAAAGCTAAAATGGGGAAAAAACCGGGATTTTTGGGCAACTTTTCCCATGCGGAGCGGCCGCCTCGCGCGCGCTGGGGCCCGATCCCGCCGCCTCCGCCCCACAAGTAGTCCCTATGGAGGGGTCGAGGTTGGGGGGGGGGGGGGGGTCTGAAATAAACGAGCCCCAAAAAGGGGGAATCTGACCCCAAAATGGAGCGCGGGGCCTGCCCGGCGCGGGGCTGGGCAGGATCCGGCCGGAGAACAGGGAACAATGTCAGGAAAACCCCGAAATCGCTGGGAAACCCAAGCGAGATTCCGGCCTCCTCCTGGGACCCCCCTCCCCCCGGCCCGGTTTGGGCTCAGTTTGGGGGATTTTGGGTTAAAAAAAAAGTGGGAAAAGTCACTTTAAAACATCGGCTGAAGCTTTTCCACGTTGAAGTTCCCAAAGGCTCTGTCCGAGGGGTTGGAGCCCTGCGGTTTTGAGGTGCAGATGGGAGGCCGGGGGTGGCTCGGGATGGAAAATCCCCCCCTAGAAACGAAGAATGGGGTAAAAAACCCCAAAATGAGGGGTTTGAGGTGCAGGAGGAAGGTGGAAAGGAGGGATTCCCACCGCAGCATTCCCAACATGCCGATTGCCGTAAAGGAATTTAGGGGATATTGGGAGTTTTGGGGTGCAAGAACTGCAAATAAGGGGGAAGCGTTGGGAGAGTAGCGGGAGTGGGGGAAGGAGGGTGTGATTCCCATCGCTTGGAAAAGGTGGGATCCAGTGGGATGGGGAGGTTGGGGGGTGCCCTGGCTGGATCCTGCCCAGCTCAGGCTGAGGTTTAGGGGCAGCGGGCTTGGGTTTGGGCTTGGGCTTGGTTTTGGCATCGGGATTCGGGTTAAGACTGGGATGAGGATTGGGATTGGAATTCATTTGGGGGCTGGGATTCAGAGTAAGGTTGGGATTGGGATGGGGATGGGGACAGGGCAGGGATGGGGTTGAAAATGGATTTGGGGACGGGGAGAAGGATGCAGTGGGGACTGGACTGGGGATGCAGGCATGGAGTGAGGTGATGATGGTGATGAAGATGATGGTGATGGCAGCAGCAGGGAATGTGGCACTGATGGTGATGGGGCTGCAGATGCCGCTGCAGAGGAGGAAGATGAGGGTGGACGAGGAAGATGAGACCACTGCAGGGTCTGCACATGGGGGTGGCCGTGGCCATGGCGATGCTGATGATGGCAAAGGGGGTGCCAATGGTGATGGAGGTGGCAGCGGTGGGTGCTGCACCCGGGGACACCCCATAGGAACCCCCCGGCCCAGCTCCCCCCCAGCCTCCCTTTCCGCTCTCCGGAGGCACGGGGTGGGGGGAATTCCAGCCACAGGAAAGCCGGGATATCCGCCCCGCATCCTTCCTGACCCGGGCACGGGGGGGGGGGGGTGGGTGGCACAAACAGACCCATTCGTGCCCCCCCAAACCCGGTTCTTGGGGTTCCCCCCCATAGATTTCACCCTCTTGGGGCACGGCATGGGCTCGCCCGTCCTCAACAGAGGAGGTTGGGGGGGGAGCATCCGTTCCCAGCGCTCCCCCCATCCCACCGGGATGTGAACCCAGCGTCCGGGCACATTCCTGGGGGGTGATTCACCGGGGGGGGGGGGGGCCGCCAGCGCTTCCCTCCCTGCGCCGCCTCCTCCTCCTCTTCCTCCCGGCGCCACCGCCCTGGACGTGCTGCAGCAGGTCCCGGACGGAGCCCTCGGGGGGTCCTGCCCCTCCTATGGGGGTCCCTGTGTGGGGATCCAAGGGGAAGGTGTTGGAATGGGGACCCCGGGGGGTGCCGTGGGGGTCCCGGGTGTTGGGGGCATCCATGGGTCATGGGGGCATCCGTGGGTCCTAGGGGCTTACATGTGAGTCCTGGGGGATGTTCATGGGTACCGGGGGATGTCCGTGGGTCCCAGTAGCATCCATGGACCCCAGGGATATACATGAAAGTCCTGAGGGCATCCGCAGGTCCTGGGGGCTTCTGTGGGTCCCAAAGGCATCCACGGGACCCAGGGATACACAAACAGGTCCTGGAGGGGCATGAGTGGGTCCTGCAGGGATGTTGTGTATCACAGGGATATGCACATGGATCCCGAGGACATCCATGGCTCCTGGAGACATCTGTGTCCCAAGGATGTTCACATAGGTCCTGGGGGATGTCTGTGGGGCCAAGGGATGTATTGGTGGCACTTGCAGGCCCTGGGGCCACCCATGGGTGCTCACTGAGGTCCCTCATCCTTTCCTCCTCCCTCTCCTTCCCTACATCCTGGTCCTCTCTCCGCAGTGGTGCTGCTGGACTTCGCAAAGGCGCAGGGGGAGCTGGGCTGGCTCACCCAGCCCTATGGCAAAGGGGTGAGCACCGGGGACAGGGATGGGGCCTCCATGGGGACAGGGGCACCTATGGGCATGGGAACTTCCATGGGGATGGAAACCTCCATGCGGGAGCATCTCTGGAAATGAGGACATCTCTAGGGATTGGGGGATGGTGAGCCCATATGGATGGGGGACATCCATAGGGATTGAGTTGGGGACATCCATGGGGAAATCCATGAGGTTCATGGGGACCTTCATGCGGATGGGGGCATCCCTGGGAACTGGGGATATCCATGGGGATGAGGACCTCCGTGGGGTTGAGTGCGGGAGCATCCATGGGGATGGGGACACCCATGGCATTGGGGATGTCCATTGGGATGGAGACCTCCATGGGGATGTGTGGGAGCATCCGTGGGGATGGGGACACCCATGGCATTGGGGATGTTCATTGGGATGGAGACCTCCATGGGGATGAGTGTGGGAGCATCCATGGGGATGGGGACACCCATGGCATTGGGAATGTCCATTGGGATGGAGACCTCCATGGGGATGAGTGTGGGAGCATCCATGGGGATGGGGACACCCATGGCATTGGGAATGTCCATTGGGATGGAGACCTCCATGGGGATGAGTGTGGGAGCATCCATGGGGATGGGGACACCCATAACATTGGGAATGTCCATTGGGATGGAGACCTCCATGGGGATGAGTGTGGGAGCATCCATGGGGATGGGGACACCCATGGCATTGGGAATGTCCATTGGGATGGAGACCTCCATGGGGATGAGTGTGGGAGCATCCATGGGGATGGGGACACCCATGGCATTGGGGATGTTCATTGGGATGGAGACCTCATGGTGGTGAGAACAAGTGCATCCATAGGGACCAGGGCCACCCTCCCCCTGCCTCGGTTTCCACCCCATAGCCTCGGTCTCTCTCTGCCCCAGTGGGACCTGCTGCAGAACATGCTCAACGACTCCTCCATCTACCTCTACCTGGTGTGCAACGTGCTGGAGGGCGAGCAGGACAACTGGCTCCGCACCAACTGGATCTACCGCGGCGCGGCCCAGCGCATCTTCATCGAGCTCCAGTTCACCGTCCGCGACTGCAACAGCTTCCCCAGCGGCGGCGGCGGCACCTGCAAGGAGACCTTCAACCTCTACTACGCGGAGTCGGACGTGGATTACGGCACCAACTTCCAGAAGAGGCAGTTCAGGAAGATCGACACCATCGCCCCGGATGAGATCACGGTGCAGGAGGACTTCGTCACGCGGAACGTGAAGCTCAACGTGGAGGTGCGCTCGGTGGGGCCGCTCACGCGCAAAGGGTTCTACCTGGCCTTCCAGGACCTGGGCGCCTGCGTGGCGCTGCTCTCGGTGCGCATCTACTACAAGCGGTGCCCGGCGGTGGTGCGGGGCATGGCGCGGTTCCCGCACACCGTGGCCGGGGGGGACTCGCAGACCCTGGCCGAGGTGAGGGGCACCTGCGTGGAGGAGGCGGTGGCGGAGCAGGCGCCCGCGCTGCACTGCAACGCCGATGGAGAGTGGCTGGTGCCCATCGGGGAGTGCCTGTGCCGGGCCGGGTACCAGAGAGTGGGGGATGCCTGCCAAGGTAGGACATGGGGGTAGTGGGGATGGGGCAGGGTGGGGTGGGGTACGGATGGGATGGGATGAGATGCAGATGGGATAGGATATGGATGGGGTACAGGTGGGACAAGATGGGGTGGTATGAAATGGGATGAAGTAGATGGGATAGGATGTGGATGAGATACAGGTGGGACAAGATGGGGTGAGGTACAGATGGGATGGGATGAAATGGAATGAGATGCAAATGGGATAGGATATGGATGGAGTACAAGTGGGACAAGATGAGGTGGGACACAGATGGGATGGGATGAAATGGGATGAGATGCAGATGGGATAGGATATGGATGGGGTACAAGTGGGACAAGATGAGGTGGGACACAGATGGGATGGGATGAAATGGGATGAGATACAGATGGGATAGGATATGGATGGGGTACAGGTGGGACAAGATGAGGTGGGACACAGATGGGATGGGATGAAATGGGATGAGATACAGATGGGATGTTATGAAATGGGATGGAGTAGATGGGGTAGGATATGGATGAGATATAGGTGGGACAGGATACAGGTGGAACAAGGTGGGCTGAGGTAAAGATGGGATGAAATGGGATGAAGTAGACGGGATATAGGATATGGATGGGATACAGGTGGGACAAGATGGAATGAGATACAGATGGGATGGGATGAAATGGGATGAAGTACATGGGGTAAGATATGGATGGGATGCAGATGGGACAGGATACAGGTGGGGTGGGGACACATATGGGATGTTATGAAATGGGATGAAGTAGATGGGATAGGATATGGATGAGATATAGACGGGATCACAGAATCACAGACGGGATGGGATACAGGTGGGACAAGATGGGGTGAGGTAGATGGGAAGGGATGAAATGGGATGGGACAGAATATGGATGGAATGGGATACGGGTGGGACTTGATGGGATTGGGATGACCTGGGACGAGGTACAGATGGGATGGGATACAGGTGGGATGAGATGGGGTGAGATACAGATGGAATGGGGTGAAATGGGATGAGATACAGGTGGGATGGGATGGGGTGAGATACAGATGGAATGGGGTGAAATGGGATGAGGTACAGGTGGGATGGGATGGGGTACGGGTGGGACATGGTGGGGTGGGATGAGATGGGGTGCGATACAGCTGTGGTGTGATGGGATGAGTTGGAGGGTGAGGAGGTGTTTAGGAGGCGAGGACCCATCAGCTCAGTGCATGCCAAGGGGTGAGCAGAGAAATTGGGTTTTGCCCCCCCCAAATTCCCCTGGATTCCCCCATCCTGGATGCTCAGTTCTGAGCATCACAAGCGCAGTGAGTGCGGGAGGGCTCAGCCAGGAGAGCGGTGACCCGAGGGGGGGTCCCCACTAATAAAGAAGGTCCAAAACCCACCGAATCCAAGAGTGGCTTGGATTAAAGGGACCTTAGAGCTCATCCAGCTCCAAGCCCTGCCCTGGGCACGGACACCTTCCACTGGAGCAGCTTGCTCCAAGCATCCTGCACCCCAAACCCCACTGGAGGATGTGTGGGGAGCGCTGGGCTCTCACCGCTGCCCCGTGTCTATTCCCCCCACAGCCTGCCCCCCCGGCTCCTTCAAGGCCACGGTGTCCGCGGGGGGCTGCCAGCCCTGTCCCCCCCACACGCTGCCATCCCCTGAGGCCGCCGCTACCTGCCCCTGCCAGGACGGCTTCTTCCGCACCCCCAGCGACCCCCCCGAGGACCCCTGCACCCGTGAGTGACCTTTGGGGACAGGGAAACCCAAGCCTGGTGCCACCATCCCTCCCCTGACCCCCCCCCTCCTTCTCTGTGTCCCCCTGTTCCAGGTCCCCCCTCGCCACCCCAAGGCGTCACGGCCATCGGGATGGGGGCTTCGGTGCAGCTGCGCTGGTCCCCCCCCACGGACCCGGGTGGCCGTGGGGATGTCACCTACAGCATCACCTGCGAGCAGTGCTGGCCCGAGAGCGGCGAGTGCCGGCCCTGCGACGGGGGGGTCCGGTATTCACAGCCCCCCCGGGGGCTGGCAGGGACCGGGGTCACCGTCACCGACCTGGAGCCCTACGTTAACTACACCTTCACAGTTGAAGCCCGCAATGGGGTGTCCCCATACAGCCAACACCGCAGCGTGGCCACCGCCACCATCAGCGTCAACCAGACGGGTAAGCGGCCACCAGCGTCTCCCAACCATCCTTACGTCACCTCTGCGATGTCCTTGTACCCCCCTGGGTAACTCTGTTATACCCATGGGGCACCTTCATGGTGTCTTTAACCCTGACGGTGACACCTCCGTGTCCCCCTGGCAGAGCCACCCCGGGTGACGTCGGTGAGCCTGGATGGACGGACATCCACCAGCTTGGTCCTCTCCTGGACGGTGCCACCGCGGCAGCAGAGTCGGGTCTGGAAGTACGAGGTCACCTACAGCAAGAAGGTCTGTCTGTCACCCCTGATCTGTGTCACTCCCATCCATCCATGTCACCTCCATCCGTGACCCTATTCCCATTCATGTCCCCTGCATCCTTGACCCTATCCACACCGTCCGATCCATCCGTGTCACCTCCATCCGTGACCTCATTCACATCACTCTCCCATCCATCCATGTTGCCTCCATCTGTGTCACCTCCATCCATGACCTTATCCACATCACCCTCCCATCCATCCGTGTTGCCTCCATCCATGTCATCTCCATCCCACAACCCTATCCACATCACCCTCCTGTCCATCCATGTCATCTCCATCCATGTCGCCTCCATCCATGACCCTATCCACATTACCCTCCCATCCATCCATGTCATCACCATCCACGTCACCTCCATCCCTGTCTCCCCCCCGTGTCCCCAGGTGGATGAGAACAGTTACTCTGTGCTGCGCTGTGAGGGCACCTCCGTCACCCTCCCCAAGCTGTCCCCTGCCACCACCTACGTGGTGCGGGTCCAGGCGCTCACCTCCGATGGCCACGGGGCCTACAGCCCCCAGCACGAGTTCGAGACCCTGCCCGAGGGTGAGGACCTTGGGGGGCAGGATTTTGGGGTGGGGGTCCAGAGGGTGCTTGGTTCACCCCAAATCTCCCCCTTGAATCACACCAACAGGTGCTGAGGCCATGGCATCTGCCACTGTCATCAGCGGCTCCATCGTTGGTGTTGTCTTTGTCCTCCTGCTCTTGGGTGCTCTCCTCTACGTCCTCCGGCGGTAAGGAGATAAAATACCCCCCCCCCCCCAACAACCAAAAATACCATTTTCCACCACCAAAAATGGTGTTTAAATGGGCAAAATGCCACTTTTCCATAGGAGGAGGAGGTCACGGCCACGCCACTCTGCTGAGGACGTCTACTTCTCCAAGTCAGGTGAGCAATGGGATGGTGGGCTCAGTGGGGATGGATGGGGGGTGATGTGGATGCTGACACCCCCTATGGCACCCCACAGAGCAGCTGAAGCCCCTCAAGACCTACGTTGACCCCCACACCTATGAGGACCCTAACCAAGCCATGCTCAAGTTCACCACCGAGATCCCCCCATCCTTCATCACCCGCCAGAAGGTCATTGGTGCCGGTAGGTCCTCAGGTGGCTTCGTCACCCCAAAGACACCCCAAAGTTGGTCCATGGTAAAGGGATGAACATTCCCCATCCTCCGAGCAGGTGAATTTGGGGAGGTCTACAAGGGGACCCTGAAGCGTGGCAAGAAGGAGGTGCCGGTGGCCATCAAGACCTTGAAGGTGGGCTACACGGAGAAGCAGCGTGTGGACTTCTTGAGCGAAGCCACCATCATGGGCCAGTTCTGCCACCACAACATCATCCGCCTGGAAGGGGTCGTCTCCAAGTGTGAGTCCCAAAACCCCTCAATTTCCCTGCAAAACACCCCAAAAATGGCTCTATGGGAATGGGGTGTTTTGAGCAATGATGTATGACGGGGTTGGGAGGGGAGGGTTGGGAGTTTGAGGGGGTTTGGGGTGAGTTTGTTTCTTTTCTGGGGTTTGGTAGTGTTTCTTTTGGTGGGAATTGAGGTTTTGGGGGGGTTGTTATTTTGGGGTTGGGTTGGGGAGGGGTTGGTGAGATTTTTAGGGGTTTTTTTACCCATTTTGGGTCTTTTCTTCCTCCAGACAAACCCTTCATGATCATCACAGAGTACATGGAGAACGGCGCGTTGGACAAGTTCCTGCGGGTAGGTGAAGTGGGGTGGCAACATCTGTGTCCCACCAGCGCAGGCAAGGCTGGAATCCCCAGACATCCCCCATGGGAGATGTGCTGAGAGATGGATTCGAGGCCGGATTCTCCCCCTTTTCCCAGGAAAAAGAAGGGGAATTTGGTGTCATCCAGCTGGTGGGGATGCTGAGGGGCATCGCTGCCGGCATGAAGTATTTGGCCAACATGAATTACGTCCACCGGGATCTGGCCGCTCGGAATATCCTGGTGAACAGCAACCTGGTGTGCAAAGTGTCGGATTTTGGCCTTTCCAGAGTGCTGGAAGATGATCCTGAAGCCACCTACACCACCAGCGTGGGTGCCACCACAGGGCCATGGTGAGGGTGGGGTTCAGGGGGGAAGATGAAGGGTTGACCCCAACGTTGTTACTGCAGGGTGGGAAGATCCCCATCCGTTGGACAGCTCCTGAAGCCATCTCCTACCGCAAGTTCACCTCCGCCAGCGACGTCTGGAGCTACGGCATCGTCATGTGGGAGGTGATGTCCTATGGAGAGAGACCCTATTGGGAGCTCTCAAACCACGAGGTGAGCCCCTCCAACCTCAGATTGTGGGGGGCATTCTGGTAAATGGACAAATGGGGGGGTGGGGGGGTAGGACCACTCAACCTCCTCCTTTTGAGAGTGGTGAGGCACTGATTGCCCAAAGAAGCTGTGTCTGCCCCATCCCTGGCTGTGTTCAAGGCCAGGTTGGACACAGGGGCTTGGAGCAAGCTGCTCTGGTGGAAGGGGTCCCTGCCTTGGAGCTGGATGAGCTTTAAGGTCCCTTCAACCAAAACCAGGCTGGGATCCTATGGTTCCTCACAGGTGATGAAGGCCATCAACGAGGGCTTCCGCCTGCCTGCGCCGCTGGACTGCCCCTCGGCCATCTACCAGCTGATGATGCAGTGCTGGCAGCAGGAGCGCTCCCGGCGCCCCAAGTTTGCCGACGTCGTCAGCATCCTGGACAAGCTCATCCGTGCCCCCGAGTCCCTCAAGGCGCTGGCAGACTTTGACCCCCGGTAAGCAATGATGGACAGGTTGTGCCCCTGCACGTGCTGCTGCACCTCCGGCAGTGGGTTTGGGGGGGGGCTGCATCCTGGCATTGCTTTGAGCATCCTTGGGTTGGGTTCTGCATCTCTGCATGCTTCCACCCCTGCGGCCTCGCCTTGCTGCTTGCATCTCTGTATTCTCACATCTCTTCGTTCTTGGGTTGCAGATGCATTCAAGGATGCATCCTTCTATCCTTGCATTGCTTCTTGTAGCTCTGTATGCTGGCACCCCTGCATCTGTTGCATTGCTTTGTGCATCTGTTGCCTTGGGCTTTGCGTCTGCATTCCAGCATCTCTGCATTCTTGTGTTGTTTTTTCTGCATCTCTGCATTCTTGCACCTTTGAGTCCCTGCATCTCTACATTCTTGCCTCCCTGCATCCTTGCATTGCTTCTTGCACCCCTGCATTCTTGCATTGCTTTGTGCATCCCTGCAGTTTCATCTTGAGTTTTACACCTGCATTTTTGCATTGCTGCTTGTATCCCTGCACTCTTGCACTGCTTTTTGCCCCATTGCAGCCTCACACTTCTTCACCGCAGCTCCCCCTTTCCTCATTGCTTTTTCCCCCGTTGTATTCCTGCACTGCTCTTCCACACCCTGGCATTCCCATGCTCCTTTTTGCATCGTTGCATCCTGGTTCTGCAGTTCCACATCCCCACTTTGCTCCTCACATCCGTGCATTCTTGCACCCTCTGCACCCTCCCCTTGCTTTCTGCACCTTAGCTTCCTTGTGCTCTTCTTTGCATCTGTGCTCTTGTGAGCTGACTTTGCCGTTTTATCCCCTCACATTCTCCACTCCCCCTTTGCATTTGTGATGGGTTTCGCATTTTGCCCGATTTTCCTCTCTTCATTTGTGCATTTTGGTGCTTTTTGGTGTTTCCCCTTTGCCATTTTCACAGTTCCCTGCATTTGCACCTCTCCTCTTGCATTTCCCCTTTGCACCTTCACATCTGGGCGCTTCCTCACCACCTCCTTTGCGTTCTGCTTCTGCTTTTGCCTTCACTCTTTGCACCTCTGCCCTGGGGCGTTGCTTTGCACATCCCCACATCTGGACATCAGCACTGGTGCTTTTTGTTTGTTTGGGTTCCTCTCTTTCTGCATCGCTTTTTGCATCCTCCCATTCCCACCCCCTTTTCCTGCACCTTTCCACTTTCACGGTATTTTTCTTTTGCATCTTTGCTTTTCCAGCACCATTTTTTGGGCACGGTTTCATTTCCACATTATTTTTGCACCCTCTTCTTTTATCCTTCCATTTGTTCCTCCTCCCATTCCCGCATCGTTTGCCTCCCCCCTTTGTCCCATGCCCATCCCCTGCAGGGTCTCCATCCGCCTGCCCAGCACCAGCGGCTCCGAGGGCATTCCCTTCCGCTCCGTCCCCGAGTGGCTGGAATCCATCCGGATGCCCCAGTACACGGAGCACTTCATGGCCTCGGGCTACAGCACCATTGAGAAGGTCCTGCAGATGACCAGCGAGTGAGTCCATAGCCCTGCACCAGCCCCGTGTTGTTCCCATACTCGTATCCATGGTCTCCCCTTGGTATTCCCGTTCTGTCCCCATACCATTCCTATGCTGTCCCCTTGATATTCCTATGGTGTACCTGTACTATCCCCATCTTGTCCCCTTATTATTCCCACACTGCCCCTTCATATCCTCACAGTGTCCCCCATACTGTCCCTACACTGTCCCCTTGATATTCGCATACTGTCCCCATGATGCCCTATGCTGTGTCCCTGTACTGTCCCCATTCTGTCCCTATGGTGTCCCTGTACTGTCTCCATTCTGTCCCTATGGTGTCCCTGTACTGTCCCTATGGTGTCCCTGTACTGTCTCCATTCTGTCCCTATGGTGTCCCTCTACTGTCCCCATTCTGTCCCTATGGTGTCCCTGTACTGTCCCCATTCTGACCCTATGGTGTCCCTGTACTGTCCCCATTCTGTCCCTATGGTGTCCCTGTACTGTCCCCATTCTGACCCTATGGTGTCCCTGTACTGTCCCCATTCTGTCCCCATGGTGTCCCTGTGCTATCCCCACACTATCCCCTTGCTATTCACATTCTGTCCCCACACTGTCCTTGTACATTCCCGTGCCGTATCCCCACACTGTCCCCATGCCATCCCTATGCTGTCCCTGTATTGTCCCCACCTTCTCCCCTCTCTGTTCCCCCCCCGTCCCCGTGCTGCCTCCAGCTATCCCCACACTGTCCCCATATTGTCCCTGCACTGTCCCACGGGACATGAGGACGTGCTGCAAAACAAAACCCCTTCCATAGCGTTGGGCTCACCCCTTCCCACCCATAGACCTCGGGATGAGCCACATCCCTTGGGAACGCTGCAGCCATGGGGGGTGTGTGTGTGGGGGGGGGGTCATCCCCACCATTTTCCACCCCAAATCCCAATGTTTGTGCATTTCCTCCCTATTCCCCCCACCAGTGACATCAAGAAGGTCGGCGTGCGGCTGCCGGGGCACCAGAAACGCATCGCCTACAGCCTGCTGGGGCTGCAGGAGCAGGCCAGCGCCGGGGGGGCACCCCTCTGACCCCCCCAACCCCACTACTTGAAACCAACCAAATGAAGACCCCCCCCACCCCCTCCTCCCCGAGGGGCTTATTTATTATGTCTATTATTATTAAGGTGGTTTGATACCATTATTACGAGCAATCCCCAGTGTTGGGGATGGAACGGGTGCCCCCCCCCTCCCAGCACCAGGCTGCAATGATGGGAACATGAAGATTCCAGGCTCATTTGGGGCAGGGGGGGGCGGTTTTGGGGAGGGTCCTCTTTAGTTTTCCACATTTCAAGAATGAAACCAAGGCCTCAGCCCCCAGACCGGCTCCTTTGGGCTCTGTGCTCCCTATTTATTCCTCCCCCCCCCCCCGAAAACCCAGGGGTTAACCCCTCCTGCCTTTTCCTTTCCTTTTTCATCCTAATTTATTCTATTTTTGTATATTTATTGCGAGGAAGCGAAGGTCGGGGCAAAAAAAGGGGAAAGGGGGAAAGGAAACCTGGATCCCTTGATTTTTATTTGGGTTTTTTGTTTGTTTTCCTTTTTTTTAATTGGATTTTGGGGGATTTTGAGGGATTTTCATGGGGTTTTGATTCAAATAAAAATGTGCTTTTTTTTTTTTTGTTTTCTAGAATCACTGGCTTGGGGCCATTGATGGAGTTTTGGGGGGCAAAAGGGGGGCAGGGCTGGATTTAAGGGCTATTAAGGGGTTTAGAAGTGGTTTTTAAGAGGGGGTGGGGGGGTTAAGGATTTCTTAAGGGGGTTTTAAGGGGGGGATTTAAGGAGGATTAAGAGGGGGGTTATGGGGTTTCTAAGGGGGTTTATGGGGTTTCTAAGGGGGGTATCGGGGCTTTTTAAGTTGTTATTGGGTTTTTAAGGGGTGATCAGGACTTTTAAGAGTGGTTTCAGGGACTGGGGGGGGGGGGTTAAGGGTTTTTCAAAGGGGTTACTGGTGACTTTAAGGGTTATGGGGTTATTTGGGGTTTAAAGGCGTTTTAAGGGGTTGTTGGGGCTTTTAAGGGAGTTTTAAGGGGTCTTTTTTTGGTTCTTAAAGGAGTTTTCAGGGATTATTGGGTTTTTAAGCGGGTTTTGAGGGGTCCTGCACAGCTCGAGCAGCGTTTCCCATCCAAAGGCTGTTTCCGTCAGCACAATCCACAGGGAATTTGGCCCAAGCCACGGGGCCGGGGCCGGCTGCCCGGTGCCTGCAAATCATAGGGTGGGAAAGGGCCGGAAAAGGGGTTTTTTGCTTGCCCAAACCCATAGAGAACAGGGGAGGGGGGGATGTGGCTGGGGGGGGACCGGCCCCTGCCTGCACAAGCTGCTGTTTTGGGTGGGTTTCACCCGATTTCGGGTGTATGGGCCTGTGGGTGCCCCGTGTGTTATAGGAGCACACCTCCTCTCTGTATGCACACGGTGGGGCCAGGTAAGGGCGAGGGGGAAACTGAGGCACGGCACAAGCAGCACCTTTGGGTGCCCCTTCCCCTGGTGTGGAGCAGGGCAGCTCCCATCCTAACCCCCATGGGAGCAGGCGAGGGGTGATGGGGGCATCACCCATGGGTGACCCATGTCCCACTGAGCATCCTCCCCATGGGCTGTGGGGGCTGAGGACTCCCTTTGCTATGGTCCAATTGCGCCACTGAGCACCCTTCATGGGTGCTGGGGTCCTGTCACCCCATTGAGCTCCCTCAATGGGTGCTGGGGTCCCCTCACCCCATTGAGCACCCTTCATGGGTGCTGGGGTCCCCTCACCCCATTGAGCACACTACATGGGTTGACCCCAACTGGCCCAACAGTGCTCCCAAACCGCCCCCCCCCCCCCCCCCCCCACTGCTCCCCTGCTGCTGGGGGGGGGCACCAAAGAGCTGGGATGGGGGAGCTGAGCACTTCCCCCCTCGGACATGGGGTCACAAAACACCCCCCTCCCTTATTAATTGCAGTGATTAAGACTAATTATATGCTGATAATTATAAGGGGGGGGTATATGGCGACACTTTGGTACATGGCCAGGGGCTGGGCGCAGATTGGGGGTTATTTAGGGGTGGTTTAAGCGCTGTGTGGGGTATGGGGAGGGGGTGCTCCCCCCAAACTGAGCCCCATAGGGATGGAGGAAGAGAAGGAGGAGGAAGACTCGATGGGTGACGCATTTAATGCAAAAGCACAGCCCCAGGAGCCCAGACACTTGGGTCCCCTGGAATCACCTGAGGGGGGGGGGGGAAGGACACCCCCTCTTTGCATGGGTGATGTCCCTGGGTGCCCTCGTTCATCCCTTGGGGTTGGCGAGCTCCTCGATCGCTCTCCGCAGCTGGGGGGGGGCAGAGGAGGTGGGATGGGGCTTGTCCGTGTTGTTCCCCCCCCCCTTTCCCCCCCCCGTGTCCCCCCCCCTCACCTCGGCCCTGCTGACGGCTCCCACCAGCTCCCCAAAGCGGGTGACAAAGATGCGCTGCAGCTTCAGCAGCTCGAAGAGGTGATGGGCCTGGTGGGGGGGGGGACAGCAGGGACATGTGGGGACAGAGCCACCCCCGACACAGAACCGGGGGGCACGGACACACGCACACGGGGGGGGGGGGCTCCCAGCCCCATCAGGATGTGACCCCCCCCCCTTCCCAAACCTGGTGCAAGGAGGTCCATGGCAAGAGCTGGAACATGATGGGCTCGATGGCGCAGCTCTCACCGAGTGTCCCCGCTGCTGGCAGCTTGGGGGAGGCGATGTGTTGATTTTGGGTGGAAAATCAGCTCTTTTGGGTGCAGGAGGGTGCTCCCCCCCCCCCATTTACCTTCTCCCCTTTGGGTGCCTGTGGGTGTCTGTGGCTCTGGAGGAAGGTGATGAGCTGGGCTCTGCTGACGGTGCCCACCAGTGTGGGTGACCCTGGAGGATGGAGACATGGGGACAAGCCCAATGATGTCTGCCCCCCAGCCCCAGTGACCCCCCCTGTACCCCAAATCCTACCTGCACTCTCCAGCACCGGGTACTCAGCATCAGCAGAGGTGTCCAAGGCTGCCAGCACCTCCTCAAAGCCACTACCCTTGGCCAAGGCCAGCACCCGGCGCTCCATGAACTCCTCCACCACCACTTGGTAGGAGCTGGTGAGGCAGAAAAAGCCCCAAATTTCCATCATTTCCCAGCAAATCACCCCAAAATAGAGAGGTTTATAAAGGGGGGGGGGGGGGTGTGTCTCACGCCATGTGCCGGCTGCGGATGCGGGGCAGGTAGGGCAGCCTCTTGACGATGATGGTGCCGTCGTAGAAGGACGGTTGATGCTTCTGGGCGATGGCGTTGGCCACCAGCACGGCCACGGTGACCGGGAGGACGTGGCTGAGGTGCCCGGTGGCCTCACACACCAGCAAAGCCGTGGAGATGGAGTGGGTCACCGAGCCCGAGAAGGCGGCTGCGCCTGCAGGGCACCACCAGGGCACAGGGGGAGGTCATGGGACACCCCATAGATGTCCACCCCCCACCTCCCATAACCCCATCCCAAGAGAGTCACCGGCCAAGGCGTATCCGCCGGGAACGACGGGGTGCAGGGCCCCTTCCGAATGGATGCCCTGAGGGAAGAGCAGAGCCACCGTCTCCCCCAGCAGGCGCCCGATGGCGGCTCCTGAAACGAGGAGGGGGAAGGTGGGGACCCCCCCAGACACCCCCCAAAACGGTGCAGCTGGAGGTGACCCCCCCCAGTATGGACACAACCCCTGTACCCCCCCCAGGGCTGGATGGAACCCGTAAGGATGGACACAACCCCTGTACCCCCTCCAGGGCTGGATGGAACCCCTAAGGATAGACACAACCCCTGTACCCCCCCCCAGGGATGGATGGAACCCGTAAGGATGGACACAACCCCTGTACCCCCCCAGGGATGGATGTAACCCTCTAAGGATGGACACAACCCCTGTACCCCCTCCAGTGCTGGATGGAACCCCTAAGGATGGACACAACCCCTGTACCCCCTCCAGGGCTGGATGGAACCCCTAAGGATAGACACAACCCCTGTACCCCCTCCAGGGCTGGATGGAACCCGTAAGGATGGACACAACCCCTGTACCCCCCCCCAGGGATGGATGGAACCCCCTAAGGATGGACACAACCCCTGTACCCCCCCCAGGGATGGATGGAACCCCCTAAGGATGGACACAACCCCTGTACCCCCTCCAGGGCTGGCTGCCCCCCCTTTGCCTCCCAAGGGGGGCTGCCCCCCCCGGACCCCCTTGGTCTGGGTCAGTGGACCCCAGACTCACCATAGATGAAGATGGGCATGAAGTAGCCAGCGGGCAAGGGCAGGGTGGTGGCCAGGATGAGCATCCAGAACTGGGGCAAGCAGGCACAGAGCCCATGGAGAGGTCATCCCCATGGAGCCACCACCTCGGGGGGAAGGGGGGGGAAGGGGGGTCACGGCTACCTTCATCATCAGGAAGAAGGCCAAGGTGCCGAAGATGGTGGCAGAGGGGTGGCACCACTCCTGCCACAGCGCCCAGGGGTCCTTGCCGGGGGGGTCGGCCAGAAAGGAGGCGTTGGGGACCAGCAAGCCCCAAGTGCGGTTGTCAAAGAGGGAGATGAGATGCTCCTTCATGGTGAGCTGCAAGGACAGACCCTGAGAGCCTGCGGGGATGTGGGGGGGGCCCTGGGGGCACCCCGTGTCCATCGTCCCCCCCCATCCCACTCACCCTGGAAGCCATCAGCTGCCCCAGCCCGGGTGGGAAGGTGATGGAGGCGAGGAGCAGCACCACCAGCGCCGTGTAGACGGGTTTGCTGGAGTGGGGAGAGGTAGGGTTGGGGTGTGGGGACACACGGACACATGGGGTGGGTCAGCCAGGGGTGCTTGGGGTGGGGGGAACAGGGACATGGGGATGTTCAGGATGTGCAGGGTGTCTGGGGGACACACAGGGGTGCTGAGGGTGGATGTGCAGGGGGGCATGGAGTGGACATAGGGACATAGAGGGTGCATGGGGTGGGCACAGGGGCAACCAAGTTGTGTGGGGTGGGTGCACAGGGTGCATGGGGCGGACATAGGGACATGCAGGGTGCATGGGGTGGAGGTGCAGGGTCCATGGGGTGGACATAGGGGCAACCAAGTTGTGTGGGGTGGGTGCACAGGGTGCATGGGGTGGACATAGGGACATGCAGGGTGCAGGGGGTGGAGGTGCAGGGTCCATGGGGTGTGCACTCAGGGTGTGTGGGGTGGACACATGGGCAACCAAGGTGCATGGGGTGGGTGCATGATGGGGGTGCACAGGGTGCATGGGGTTGGGTGCACGGGGTGCATGAGGTGGATGCACAGAGTGCATGGGGTGGGTGCACAGGGTCCATGGCATGGATGCACAGGGTGCATGGGGTGGGTGCACGGGGTCCATGGGGTGGGTGCACGGGGTCCATGGGGTGGGTGCACAGGATGCATGGGATGGGTGCACAGGGTCCATGGCATGGATGCACAGGGTGCATGGGGTGGGTGCATGGGGTGGGTGCATGGGGTCCATGGGGTGGGTGCACGGGGTCCATGGGGTCGGTGCACAGGGTGCATGGGGTGGGTGCACAGGGTGCATGGGGTGGGTGCACGGGGTCCATGGGGTGGGTGCACGGGGTCCATGGGGTGGGCACACAGGGTGCAGGGTGCAGGGTGCAGACAGACGGACGCCCGGTACGGACTCTGTTGCCAGCAGCTTGGCCGTGAGCCGGTTCTCCCTGACGGCCGCCAGCAGCCAGCGCTGACAGAAGAGGTAGGCACAGGCCAGGAGTCCACAGACAGCCCTGTGGAGGAGAGGGCAGGCAGGGTACAGGCATGGCACAGGCAGGGTACAGGCAGGGTACAGGCCGGGACATAGGCAGGGCACAGGCAGGGTACAGGCAAGGCACAGGTGGAAAAAGCAGGGTAGAGGCAGGGTAGAGGCAGGGCACAGGCAGGGCACAGGCAGGATACAGGCAGGGCACAGGCAGGGTACAGGCAGGGACATAGGCAGGGCACAGGCAGGGCACAGGCAGGGTACAGGCAGGGACATAGGCAGGGCACAGGCAGGGCACAGGCAGGGAAATAGGTGGAAAAAGCAGGGTAGAGGCAGGGCACAGGCAGGGCACAGGCAGGGCACAGGCAGGGCACAGGCAGGGTACAGGCAGGGACATAGGTGGAAAAAGCAGGGTAGAGGCAGGGCACAGGCAGGGGCACAGGGGGAGAAGCAGGGTACCAGCAGGACCCTCCTTACCCCACTATTGCAAAGAAGAAGGTCTCCAGGAGGTCGAAGGGGAAATCAATCTTGAGGTCGCTCTTAAATATGGCAGCAATGGTTTCTGATGGGGGGGGTGTAGAACAATGAGCACGTGGTTTTGGGGGTGGGCACCCCAAAAATGCTGCAGGGGTGTAAAAGGGAAGGGGGGGGGGTGGGGGGAACATGCTGCCTGCTCCCTTTGCCTTGCTCGCTGTTGAAGACGGCGAGGAGCCGGAACATGAAGGCACCACAGGTTGCAGCAAAGAAGCCCCGCCAGTAATCCCGCACGGCGAAGTGGGAGGACATCACCTCGATGCTGAAAAGCACCCCTGGAAAACACAAGGGAATGAGGTGGAATGTCCCTAGGAAGGGGGATGTGGGGGTGCCCAGGGTGGGATGGGATGGGGTAGGGGTGTTCTCACCGCTAATGGGTGCTCCGAACACCGTGGCCACCCCGACGGCTTGCGCTGCCACCAGCATCTCGTTCTGCTTGAACTTGTTCTGCAGGGCAGGGGGGTGCTCACAACTCCGGGGTTTAGGGGAGGAAGTTAAAATACCACTATTTTAAATAATTTAATACCCCTATTTATAGGGATATCTAATAATATAATCCCTAAATGATTATTAGGGATATCCCTATGAAATAATTTAAAAACCCTATTTTAGGAGGGGAATACCCCCCGTTTAATTTTTTGGGGGTGTCACCCCCACCTCATACTCCTTCATGACCGAGGTCCTCATCTTCCCCAGGTACACTGCAACCATGGTGGAGAGGTGGACAAAGGGCCCCTGGGTGCCAGGAAGGAGAATTAGAGGGGGGGACACACGGCACTGGCTGACCCTCGGCCACCATCCCAGCACCAAGGGATGCTGGGAACCATTTCCGAGGGATCACTCACCACTTTGCCAAGGAAAACGGTGCTGCCAGCAGCCAGGGTGCAGGTCAACCCCACCACCTTGGCTCCGAAGGTCTTGATGGCCAAGTAGTCCTCCAGCACTACCCCCGTCAGGATGGTCTTCAGCTCCGGGATGCCAGAGCCTGACGGGGGGGGGGTATCCATGGTTTTGGGGCTCTCCCTGCTATCAGAGAGGAGTTTTGGGGAGAGGGGAAGGTTGGGATGCAGCCAACTCACCTCCAGAGTGAGGGGTGATGCTCTCGGAGAAGCCAGTGGAGAACGTGGTCATCGCTATCGGGTATATGGTCCACGAGAGGTACTTGAGCACCAAAACATCACCGACCTCTTGGTAAAGCCAGCGGTGGGCTGGAGAGGAAGCATCAGGAGGGGAGATGCTCCCCCCCAAACAGAAAGAGTCCCTTTCATCCTTGGTGAGCCCCAAAACGGGCAGGTGAAGCCCCCCATTTACCCTCATAGAGCCTGAAGACGACAAGGTCCATCATGAAGCTGATGATGGCCATGAGGACCCCCAGGACGAAGAGGAAATACCAATCCTCCCCGACACGGAAAAGCTGCCTCTTCACCCACTCCAGGCACCCTGTGGAGTGTGTGTGCGTGTGAAAACAGGGTGCTGAGCCCCCCAAAACACCCCCAAGATCCCTCTGCTTTGGGTTGGGATCTCACCTCGGAGCCTCCTCCGGGCTTTGGGGCAGGGTCTCCAGCTCTGCTCTGACACCAACACTCTCTCCTCTTCCTCTTCTTCCTCCCCAGGGACAGGGCGCTTCATCCTGGGGGACTTTTGCGGGGACAGAACAAATCCCCCCCTTTTTGCCAGCACCCCCTCACCGCTCCTCCCTCCTCGGCCTCCGCTGCAGCACTGAGTTTGCAAACAAGCTCATTAGAAACGACCTTGAGGAAGGCACCGGACCCGCTCGGGCTGGAGTGAGCCGGGCTCTGCCCCCATCCCCATCCCCTCCAGTCCTTCCCGGGGACTCTTTAATGAGTAATTCCATTAATTCTCATTATTATTCCTTAATAGCAGGCAGCACGCGGGCACGGCATTCCATGGTGCTGAGGGGGGAGGACGCAGAGGGAAAAATTTCCACCCTCTCCAGCGCAAGACCTAAATTTAGCCCCTTTTACGAGAGCCCTGGCAGGCGGCCGGGCGCTGGAACCAGGCTTTAAAAGCTCCTCAAGCCACCCCGCCGCGAAACAACCGGCCCCATTTCGCCTTCGGCAGGAGGAGGGCGAGGAAGAGGGGCCCTGCTCTTCCTCCCCAGCGGGAGCTGGGGCTCAGGGTGTGCGGGGAAGCAGTGGATGAACGTGCAATCGGCGGCTGCTTTCCGCTCGGAGCGCAGCTTCCACCGCTCGGCATCGCCCGCCGGCTCCATGGAGCTTTTTGGGAGCTTTGTCCGGCCCCGTGGGGAGACCTTGGGGTTCCCAGGTGAGGGTTTGGGGGGGGGGCACCCCTGGTGAAATGCGGATGGGATACAAGAGGTGTTTGGGGGGGGACACCCGCACTGACCCGCACCTCTGCTCCCCGGCAGCTCGGCCCGGCAGCACCGGCACCGTGAAGACCCTGGGCAACACCTATCAGTTCACAGTGGATGTCAGCGACTTCGCCCCCGAGGACATCATCGTCACCACCTCCAACAACCAGATCGAGGTGCACGCTGAGAAGGTGGGTGCTTCCTCCCTTCCCTGCTCACCCCCGAAGCATAGGGGACCCCAAAATCCTCACCCAGACAACTTCCGAATGGCCCCGAGGGGGTTAAATCACCCTTTCCTCGTCTTTCTGCCCCCTGTTTCACAGGAGCAAAGCCCACACGACCCAACAAACTCACGCCTTGCGATCACCCATCCCAGGGGGGTGGCAACCAAACCCAGCACCTTTGTCCCCTGCTCTGTTGCCACTCACATCCCTCGGGGAGACAAATATTATCACCACACACAAGGCGCGCCCCATGCCTCACCCCAGGGCAGGGAACAACGAGTGCCCCCAAATCACCCCTTTTTCACCCATTTTCCCCTCCCCAGCTGGCTGCGGATGGCACGGTCATGAACACCTTCACCCACAAATGCCAGCTGCCCGAGGACGTGGACCCCACGTCGGTGTCGTCCTCGCTGGGGGATGATGGCACATTGACCATCCGTGCCCAGCGCCAGCCCAAGCATCCCGACCACGTCCAGCAAACCTTCCGGACTGAGATCAAGATCTGAGGGGCTGGGGGGGTCCTTCCCCCCCCCCCCCCCATCACCTCCCTCAGTCGTTATTTGGATGGTTTAGGAAGGAGGCAGGGAATGGGAACGCTCCCCCTCGGGCTCAGACCTGAGCGGTTGGCGTGGAGGGATGCATCCCGTCACCCATCGGAGAAACTCCGGATGGGATTCCCGGCTCCGGTGACTTTTAGCAGGCAAATGGGTTGATGGGGAAGATCCGGCGTGCCAAGAGCCCTGCCAGGAGGGAGGTTCCCTTCCCCGACCCTCAGCCGTCGCTTGTCTCTGTATATACAGCCTGGGATAAACCATAGAGAACGCCTGTCTCCTGCCTCCTCTTTTTAACCTTTCCTTGATGCTTTCCCCGCCAAAGGGCTGCGGGTTCAGCCCCTTGGTAACAGGCACCACGAGCAATCCCCCTTTCCCAACCAAAACACGGCCAAGGCGCTGCCACAATTCCCCTGTGCCCGTGGCCACGTTTATTTCCAGCCCGGGGTGACTCATTTCTTCCCGGGCGCTCTATTTCGGAGCCATTCCCTCAGCGGTCCGGCTGCCATCCCACCTGGAAAGGCACCAAATCCTCCTCCTCCATCACCCACCACCCTTGGGGCAGCCCCAAGCAGTGCAATGAGCCAGCATGAAGGGGTGGCTTCATAGTGGGGCGGGGGGGTGGCTCAGGAGCAGCCCCGAGGGCTCAGCACCATCTGCCCCTGTGTACACACAAACAGGGAGGCCCCGCTCCTGTTTACAGCTACCACACAGCGCCCAGCTCGGGTTGCTGCTCCAGCTCCGAGGTCAGCTTGTCCCCTGTTTGTCCCCTTCGCCACTCGTGCCTTGCAGCAACACCCGTGCAGCGTGCGGGGATGCGCGGGGACACGAGCAGCTCCTCCATCACCTCCCCGGGTCCTGGGTCCGCAGCGCCGCTCCTCACCCGGGGCACGTTGTGCTGCAGGGGGATACAAGGAAAAGTGGTTAAAAGCTGCTAAAAAGCCCTTTAATGGCTGTAAGCACCCCATTGGGAACTGGAGCCGTGGAGATAAGGAGCAGCGGTGAGGTCCCGTTGTCCATCCTTGGTGATGGGATGCGTCTGCTCTGAAACACCACCCCTGGGCGCTCAGGGCGACCTAGTACAGTCATAGATTGCCATCTAGTGGTGACAGGCCACGGAATTCCAGGGAAAACAGGAGCAAAATCCCGTGTTTTTTTGTGCCCGGAGCTGGTTTTGCAGAGGGGGCTCTGAACCAGGGAGCAGCGAGGGCACAGCGCAGAGCCCGGCGCACACAAAACCCGCAGCAGTTCAGCCCTGCTGTGGGCAGGAACACCGGGAATGCATCCGTAAAGAGAAACAGGGGTAGGAGGTGATGGAAAGGGGTCCAAGGAGGGGATCCTTCCCCTCTGCTCTGCTCCCATCAGACCCCACTTGCAGCCCTGTGTGCGGTGCTGGTGTGCCCAACGTAAGGACACGGAGCTGCTGGAACAAGAGGAGGAGGCCACGAGGATGATCAGGGGCTGGAGCCAGGCTGAGAACATTGGGGCTGTTCAGCCTGGAGAAGAGAAGCTGCGTGGAGACCTCAGAGCAGCTTCCGGTGTCTGAAGGGGGCTGCAAGGATGCTGGGGAGGGGCTCTTCATAGGGACTGTAGGGATAGGACAAGGGGTGATGGGTTCAAACTGAAACAGGGGAAGTTTAGATTGGAGATAAGGCAGAAGCTCTTTCCTGTGAGGGTGCTGAGGCGCTGGCACAGGGTGCCCAGAGAAGCTGTGGCTGCCCCATTGCTGGCAGTGCTCAAGGCCAGGTTGGACACAGGGGCTTGGAGCAAGCTGCTCTATGGAAGGGGTCCCTGCCCGTGGCAGGGGTTGGAGCTGGAGGAGCTTTAAGCTCCCTTCCAACCCGAACCCTGCACGCCGCCTCAGCGGGCTCCTCTCATGGCTGCAGCACTCCCTGTCCCTCAGCAGACACCCGGCCGCCATCACGGCGCTGCCCAAGGCCCCGGCCCGCTGGCAGCCCACGGGGCGGGACAACAGAGCCGAAGCCCTCCGGGACCCGTAACGCGTAGGAGCAGGGCCCTTCGCCCGTCCCGGAGCCGCGCAGCGGGCCCGCACCGGCGCCGTCCCCGCGCTGTCATGGCGGCGCCCGGCTGTAGCAGCGGAGGACGCCATTACCGGCCTCACCGCGCCCTTCTACGCATGCGCAGTGACCGAGCCGCGCCTGCGCCGCCGGTGGGCGGAGGAGGGCGACGCCGCTTCCGCCCGGCGCAAAGATGGCGGCGCCCTTTGTCTGGTCCGTGTCACGGTGAGCGCCGCCGGGCCCGGCATGGCAGGTAGCGGCGGGGGGCGGCGAGGGGGGCCTGTGGGGCGGCTGTGGGGCGGCTGTGGGGCGGCTGTGGGGCATGGAGGGGGGGTTAGGGGGCTTTGAGGGGAAGGGGAGTGCGGCCTGCGCGCTGCTTGGGGGTCCCCCCCCCAGAGGAAGCCGTTCTGGGGGTACCGCGGTGCGGAACCGCTGTTTCCATGAGGGGGCCGGCGTTGGGGCCCCCCTCACCCCTTTAGCACTTAACGGGGGCTGTGGCAGCTCGTCCTCGCCCGGGCTGCACCCCCTATCTCTCCCACCCCCCCAGGCCGTCATTGGGGGGCAGGAGGCGGCTGGGGCTCACCCTCTGTGGGGGACACTTGTGCCCCCAGCGAGCCGTGGGGCGAGGTGAGCAGCAAAGCCTGCGCCCCACACGTGTGGGGCAGCCGCTGTCCCCTCCGGGGCACGGGTAGCGCTGACAGCACCAGAGCCCTGAGCCCTCATGGGGGATGTCAGCAGCCGAAAAGTGCAGGAGCCTTGGAAGCTTCACGCAGCAGCTCAAGGGGAAGAGGGTTTCTCGGCTCCCAGCATCGTTTCTGGCCCGATGGCAGCCGTGCTGGCTGCACCTGCCCTCTGCAGGCATCGCTCGGGTACAGGTGATGTGTTCCACGGGCAAAACACCTTTCCTTAACCCCATTTCTGCATTGGAAGCTTGTGCTGGGTTTCCCGAGCTGGGGCAGCCCTCCTGAGGCAGGTTTTCCATGAGAAAACAAGGATTTAGCCCTAAAACCACCCCGTGCTGCAGAGACGGGCGGTTTCCTCGGCAGCAGCAGCCCTGGCTCCCTGCCTGCTGCAGCACAGGGCTCCGGTTACCTGCAGGCACAGCGGCAGGAGCTGCACCAGCGCATCCGTGGGCCTGAGCGTTGGGTAACCGAGGGCTGTGTGTTCAGTGGGGGGTGCCCGCAGTGTCCCTGCTCATCTCTTCCCTCACGTCCCCTCTCAGTTCCTTCTCACTGTGGGGTTTAGCTGCCTGTCATCACCTGTGACTGTTTCTCTCACTTGCTGGTTTTGCTGCTGACCACAGACAGAGCCCTTCTCTAGTTCAGAACTTATTGATGCATCCGGTCCTAATCAGCCCTTAACCTTTATGTTAACTGAAATCCTTGCAGGACCAGTGACTGGAAATGAGGACAGACTCCCCTTCGCAGAGACTGAAAGGAGTGGGGCTGCTCTGTTCCCCCAGCTGACACGCAGGGAGGGAGATGACGGTAGGCAGAAAGTAACCCCTTTTATGTTCATAGCATGAGCTTGAAGGGCTGGATGGTGACAGCATCAAAAGGCTGTATTTAAACCACTGTTTTTTTCCCGATTTATTGAGGTTTTGGTTTTTTTGATAGAGAGATGCTTGGGTGGCGGGTACCTGGTGAGCTTAATGTCATTATAAGCAAGAGAGCTTAATGGAGCTTGTGTTGAAGCTCCCTGGGAGCACAGTCACTGTATTTCTCTCTGTGAACACATGCAGCAGATGTGGGTGTTCTCATAACCAAGCTTCTCCATGATCAATTGGGTAATGAGGGGCTCAGCAGTGGGGTTGGGAGGGGAAACAGTGCCTGGGTACCTTTGACAAGGTGAAATTGGGGGTGTTTGGGTGGGTCGGTGACATCGGACCGCGGCGCATTGAACACGTGAGCTTGGGGTTTAAAACAGAGCTTTTCATCCTGTTTCTCCCAGGATGGCTGCATAGAGACTGACTTGAGCACTGGGGAAGGGGATTACCCTGAAGGAGAGCCACAGCCATCTCGCCCACAGCCATCTCGCCCACAGCCATCTCGCCCACAGCCATCTCGCCCACAGCCATCTCGCCCACAGCCTCGGTCCTCTGGATATCTCCACTCCTTGCAGCGCAGGGGTGAGTTGAGGCACCAGTGCTGGCTTATTGGGGTTCTGTGACGTGTGTCCTAGGACAGTGCCACTGCCTTAAATAGCCAATAATGTGGCGGACCAGCAAGGCCTGGTTTGGGAATTGCCCTCCCTGGATCCATTCCTGTTTTGGCACATCCTGTTTGGCTGGGGAAGGAGATGGATCTCGACACTGGAAATGGGAACTGACCTTGCCTGAGTAGTGACAAGGAACCAGGGTGGTGTTTTGGGTGTGCTTTAGGGGTTTTGATCCGGATATTTGGGATTTCTAAGGCTTGGACTCAGTGTACAAAGGTGATCTCAGCTGCTGGGGGCCGTGGGGCGCTGCGCTTGTGTTCTTGTGCTCCAAGGAAGCCCTAACGTGGTGTTTACAGAGGGAAGCACAGAAAAGATGGAGTTTTTCCAGAGCCATTGATGTTCTTGGGATTTTGCTTCCTTTGCAAAGGTCGGGTGTGGGGCTGAGGCGAGTCCAAGCAGGGGGCAATCCTCACATGGAGAGTGCCTACAAATTACCAGAAATAACCTTTCAGGGCATTGAACCACCCTGGTTTCTCAGGTCCCATTGCACAGAGCTTTCCCAGCACAGAACGCAGCATTGTTTATCCTGCTGGGAAAATCCCCCCCTGTTTCCCCCAGCTTCCTTTGCAAACCTGACAGGGTTGTACCTGTGTGGGGGTTTAGAGAGATTTTGATCCAAAGGCTGATTTTTCTGGCTCTCAAGGGATGTATTTTGGGACAGGCTGTGGGTGTTTGCTTAAAAAGTACAGCCGTGTTTTGGAGGGCTGGGGGAGAGTAGCAGTGGTGAGTCAGCGAGTGGTATTCCTCATGGATCAGAGTTGGAACCAGCACTGTTGAATGTCTTTGTTGATGACATGGACAGTGGGATCAAAGGGACCCTCAGGTGCTGATGACACCGAGCTGGGTGGTGCAGTCGACACGCTGGAGGGAAGCGATGGGATCCAGAGTGACCTGGGCAGGCTGTGGAGATGGGACCATGTCAGCCTCCTGAGGTTCAACAAGGCCAAGTGCAAGGTCCTGCACATGGGTCAGGGCAATCCCAGGCACAGCTGCAGGTTTGGGGAGATTGGATGGAGCAACCCTGAGGGACCTGGGGGTGTTGGTCAGTGAGAAGCTCCCCATGACCCGGCTTCAGTGAGTGCTTGAGCCCAGAACCCCCCCTGTGCTGGGCTGCACCCCCAGAGCGTGAGCAGCAGCTCAGGGAGGGGATCCTGCCCCTCTGCTGTGCTCTGGGGAGACCCCCCCTGCAGCCCTGATCCAGCTCTGGGGCAGCAGCACAAGAGGGACGTGGAGCTGCTGGAGCGAGGCCAGAGGAGGCCATGGAGATGCTGCGAGGGCTGGAGCAGCTCTGCTCTGGAGCCAGGCTGAGAGAGCTGGGCTGGGGCAGCCTGGAGAAGAGAAGGCTCCTGAAGGGGAGACCTGAGAGCAGCTCCAGTGCCTGAAGGGGCTGCAGGAAAGCTGGAGAGGGGCTTGGGACAAGGGATGTAGGGACAGGCCAAGGGGAATGGCTTTAACCTGCCAGAGGGGAGACTGAGATGAGCTCTTAGGCAGAAGCTCTTCCCTGTGAGGGTGCTGAGGCGCTGGCACAGGGTGCCCAGAGAAGCTGTGGCTGCCCCATCCCTGGCAGTGTTCAAGGCCAGGTTGGACACAGGGGCTTGGAGCAAGCTGCTCTAGTGGAAGGTGTCCCTGCCTGTGGCAGGGGTTGGAGCTGGAGGAGCTTTAAGGTCCCTTCAACCCAAACCAGGCTGGGATTCTGTGATGAATTACAAAGACAACCAGCACCTTTAGGGAGTGAATCTCTCTGTGCGTGATCTGATGACATTGGAGGTGTCCGGGCTCCTCACTCCTGCTGGGAATGATGTTGGAAGCTGACTGATCCTTGGCCAGAAGATCTTTCACCAAGTGTGTTGCTAGCACTCCCAGCAGACAGGAGGAGGCTCCCTCTGCCCATGGTGCTCGCCCGCTGTGCACTTGTGCGCACTCACATGGATCCAGAAGGGCTGTGCTCGCTGCTGCTGGGAATTAACCTGGTTTTATGGATCCAAACCTGTTGCCTTTCCCTGACCCGAGACTCCCTGAGCTGCTTTAAAGAGCTGGTAAAGTGGAACAGCAACTGCTGTGTGCTGGAAACTTTCCGAGAGACACCGAGCATGGACTTAGCATCGAATCCAGGCACGTTTCTCTGACCACAGCCTTGTTTCTTCCAGCATCCAGAGCTCTGGGGACTTCCTGCCCTGGCAAGTTGAGCAGTAACAAGTCCCCATTTGCTTTCTCCTCCCTCCTTGCTCATTGCTTGCTCAGCAAGTGATGAAATGATCCCTTCAGCCCGCGCATGAATCAGTTCTGGGGAAACAAAGCCAGGCGAAAGCTCTTCATTCTCTACCCTCAGGAGAAAACCCAACACGTGGCAGCGCATCAAGCTCATGGTGCCCCTCAAGCTTTGCCGACGAGGACCTGCTTGAAAAATGGCCTTCTGTGGTTTTCCTGGGAGTTTGCAGCATTGCTGAGGCAAAGCCGTGCTTCAAGCAGGGAGAGCTCCCTTTAAACACGCAGTGCAAGGTGAAAATCCCTCAGTATCACGACAGAAGCACCTAAAATGAGCCGGAACTTAAAGCTTTGGATAACTCTTTCCATGCTGTGCCCTCGGAGGGAGCAGTGGCACCCTCTGCTCACCAAAGGGATGATAGCAACAGGGAGGCAACAGGGTTCCTGCTCATAGCATGGACCTCTTGAGGTGTAATCAACGTGGTTTAAATGCTGTTTGAAGACAAAAAATGCATTGACTGTTGAATGGCGTCTCTCTCCAGCCCTGTGCTGGTGTTGTGGCTGTTCCAGGAGAGGTTTTGGGTTGTGTTTGGTGCTGGAAGCAGGTGGCTGTAGCAAGAAGCTCTGTTTTTTAGCTAGCAGTGAGGTCAGGTTGTGGTTGATCTGTGGCTTTGAGATCTGGTCCTTCACTGACCTTCACACTCCTTTTGCTTCATGGCCCTTTCTGATGTGGTATCAGCGTTTCAGAACCCACCTTCACCCCCTTTTCCTGGCACTTATGGGTTCTTTTTCCTCCCCACAGCCATGGATTTCCCCCAGCACAGCAGCCAAGTCCTGGAGCAGCTGAACCAGCAGCGGCAGCTGGGCTTGCTCTGCGACTGCACCTTCGTGGTGGACGGCATCAACTTCAAGGCCCACAAAGCCGTGCTGGCGGCCTGCAGTGAGTACTTCAGGATGCTCTTCGTCGACCAGAAGGACGTGGTGCACCTGGACATCAGCAACGCAGCAGGTAGGGGGGGGTTATCCCACGTCCCTCCAAGCTGCTGGAGCACAGTGGTTTGGTGCCCAGGGCCTGCTGCTTCACACGCTTTGGGCTTTTCAGCCCTGCGGGGCTGCGTGCTCAGAGGGTGTTTTCTGGTTGCGTCGCCTCCCTTGCAGGCCTGGGCCAGGTTTTGGAGTTCATGTACACAGCTAAGCTGAGCCTGAACCCTGACAACGTGGAAGATGTGTTGGCTGTGGCGGGTTTCCTCCAGATGCAGGAGATTGTCAGCGCGTGCAATGCTCTCAAGTCCCTCGCTGTGCCAGCAGAGAGCCCACAGCCCCCTGCCGAGCTCAGTACGTACCCTCCTGCTTCCCAAGAGTCTGAACCATAGAAAGGTTTGGCGTTGGAAGGGACCTTAAAGTTCCTCCAGCTCCAACCCCTGCCATGGACAGGGACCCCTTCCACTAGAGCAGCTTGCTCCAAGCCCCTGTGTCCAACCTGGCCTTGAACACTGCCAGCAATGGGGCAGCCACAGCTTCTCTGGGCACCCTGTGCCAGCGCCTCAGCACCCTCACAGGGAAGAGCTTCTGCCTTACCTCCAACCTGAACCTCCCCTGTTCCAGTTTGAACCCATCACCCCTTGTCCTATCTCTACAGTCCCTGATGAAGAGTCCCTCTGCAGCATCCTTGCAGCCCCCTTCAGACACTGGAAGCTGCTCTGAGGTCTCCACGCAGCTTCTCTTCTCCAGACTGAACAGCCCCAATGTTCTCAGCCTGTCTCCATACAGGAGCTGCTCCAGCCCCTGAGCATCCTCATGGCCTCCTCAGGACTTGCTCCATCAGCTCCGTGTCCTTATGCTGAGGACACCAGCACTGCACACAGTGCTGCAAGTGGGGTCTTATGCGGTCAGAGTCAAGGGGCAGGTTCCCCTCTCTGAGCTGCTGCTTATGCTCTGGGGGTGCAGCCCAGCACAGGGGGGGCGGGGGGGTTCTGGGCTGTGAGCACAGCCCAGGAATGGTTCCACAACACAGCCACACTCTCTGGCCACCTTCCAAACCCACATCCTGGGTCCATCTGGTGCACAGGGACATCCAGGTCTCCTCATGCAGCACCAGCAGTTGAAGAAACAGTTCCTTCAATCCTCATGGGATCCTCAATCCTTCTAGCCGGTGGGGTGTCCCTGCTTGGGCAGCAGACGCTGGATCTCTTTGCCTCTTCCCTCACAGCAGCTGATAAAGTGACCATCGAGGACAAGCCACCAGCAGCAGAAGCAGGGGGTGACCCTGACAAACCCAAGCTGGCTCCTCCTGACCTGGAGGGGAAGGAAGAGACTCCCAAGGCACAGGCGGAGCAGCTGGGTGCCCAGGAAGGTGAGCACCAAGGGCTGGCACCCCAAATCCTGCATCACCCCCCCCCCCAGCACACCCTGTCCTGCTGCCAGGCTCCGCTGCATGGAGGCAGCGTGCTCCTGGTGGTGCCTGAGGTGCTCTCTTGCTTACAGGGGCAGATGCTGCCGCACCAGAGGGTCCCAGTACTGCAGGTCCTGGCTGCCCGCAGAGCGGGGTCAGCAGCAGCAGCAGCAGCAGCCCCGCAGCGCAGGGCAGCATCTCTCAGGGCACTGGAGCAGGAGGTGTGTTGAGGAGCGAGGGGGTAGTGGGGACTTCGCTGCAGAGCTGCAATGAGCCTGGGCAGGGCTTGGACCCTGTTTTCTGTGCAGTGATGCTGTTTGGGTGAGGTGTGCTGGGCCAGCGCTGCCTCCCGGGTGTCACAGCAGCCTGTGGGAGCAGTTTTCGTGGGGCAGGGCTGGGAAAGGTTGGGGAATGCTCCTGTGTCTGTGCAGGGCTGATAACCTGCAAACCCAAACTGGCTCCAGGCAGGGCTCTCAGCACCAGGCCCTTGGGTTCTGCTGCTCTCAGTCTTTACCATCCCCATCTTCTAACTTCATAGAGGTGGAGGTGGAAGGGAAGGAGGAAGAGGGGGAAACGACAGCAGAGGAGGAAGAGGAGGCCAAAATTCCTGAGGAAGAGCAGCCCCGGTTGGAAAACGGGGACAACGCTGAGGATAATGAATCTGGGAGCACTGATTCCGGGCAGGAAAACTCGGGAGAATCCCGACTGCTGCGTTCAGGCACTTACAGCGACAGGACCGAGTCCAAAGCCTACGGCTCGGTGACGCACAAGTGTGAGGTGAGGCTGGTCCCAGCGCCGACGGTGGCTCTGGTCCCTCGGGAACACCGGGTGCCACTGTCCCTGTGTGTCCCCAGGACTGCGGGAAGGAGTTCACCCACACTGGGAATTTCAAGCGGCACATCCGCATCCACACGGGCGAGAAGCCCTTCTCCTGCAGGGAGTGTAACAAAGCCTTCTCCGACCCGGCTGCGTGCAAAGCCCACGAGAAGACTCACAGGTACCAGAGCTGCCACCGGGATGGGAAGAGCTTGGAGAGGCTGTGGTGGTTGGGTGAGGGCGGGAGGAAGAGGTTGGTGTTGGTCCAGCCGCCACCGAGGGCTCAGCGCTGCAGGGATGGAGGCTCTGAGTTGCTCATTGGGATGGGACCGGCCATGGGAAGGGCTGGAAAGTGGGGGTTTGCCCCAGAAGGTCAAATCCCAATGAAATCTATTGGGGTGGCCAGGAGGAAATATCTGTTTGTGCTGTCCTCCCTTGGTGGGTTGCTTTGGGACATGCTGTGGGGTCTGGAGGGGTCTGGCTCAGGGTGAGGGAGCTCAGATGGGGAGGGGTGGAGCTTGGTTGAGGGATGCCGGAGCTCAGATGGGGAGAGCCGTGGAACTTGGATGGGGGAGCACTGAACTGCAGATCAGGATGATGGAGCTTTGATGGGGGTGATGGAGCTTGGAGTAGTGAGCTCAGGTTGGAGGTGGTGGAGCTCAGATTGGAGGCGGTGGAGCTGAGATTGGAGGTGGTGGGGCTCAGATTGGAGGCGGTGGAGCTGAGATTGGAGGTGGTGGGGCTCAGGTTGGAGGCGGTGGAGCTCAGGTTGGAGGCGGTGGAGCTCAGGTTGGAGGTGGTGGAGCTGAGGTTGGAGGCGGTGGAGCTGAGGTTGGAGGCGGTGGAGCTGAGGTTGGAGGCGGTGGAGCTGAGGTTGGAGGTGGTGGGGCTCAGGTTGGAGGTGGTGGAGCTCAGGTTGGAGGTGGTGGAGCTCAGGTTGGAGGTGGTGGAGCTCAGATTGGAGGCGGTGGAGCTGAGGTTGGAGGTGGTGGAGCTGAGGTTGGAGGCGGTGGAGCTGAGGTTGGAGGCGGTGGAGCTGAGGTTGGAGGCGGTGGAGCTGAGGTTGGAGGCGGTGGAGCTGAGGTTGGAGGCGGTGGAGCTCAGGTTGGAGGCGGTGGAGCTCAGGTTGGAGGCGGTGGAGCTGAGGTTGGAGGTGGTGGAGCTCAGGTTGGAGGCGGTGGAGCTGAGGTTGGAGGCGGTGGAGCTCAGATTGGAGGCGGTGGAGCTCAGATTGGAGGCGGTGGAGCTGAGGTTGGAGGTGGTGGAGCTGAGGTTGGGGATGCTGGGACTCGCCTGGGGAGCACTGGAGCTCAGGTTGGAGTGGGTGAGCTCGCACTGGGGTCTCTGGAGCTCCGCACCCCAGTTCTTCCCCCTCGCCGTGCCCCCCCCCAGCCCGCTGAAGCCGTACGGCTGCGAGGAGTGCGGGAAGAGCTACCGGCTCATCAGCCTCCTCAACCTGCACAAGAAGCGGCACACGGGGGAGGCCAAGTACCGCTGCGATGACTGCGGCAAGCTCTTCACCACCTCGGGCAACCTGAAGCGGCACCAGCTGGTGCACAGCGGGGAGAAGCCCTACCAGTGCGACTACTGCGGGCGCTCCTTCTCCGACCCCACCTCCAAGATGCGGCACCTCGAGACCCACGACACCAACAAGGAGCACAAGTGTCCCCACTGCGACAAGAAGTTCAACCAGGTGAGCTGGGCTCCCGTCTGGATCCCTCTGGAAGAGGATGGGATGATGTTTGGGGGGGGGCGGGATGTCTCTGCATCGCTCGGTGTTGTCCCCAGGTAGGGAATTTGAAGGCTCACTTGAAGATTCACATCGCGGATGGGCCCCTCAAGTGCCGGGAGTGCGGCAAGCAGTTCACCACATCAGGTAGTGTGGGGCTGAGTGACGGAGGTTGGGTTGGGTTGGGTCCGGAGGGAGGATTTCAGCCTGAGTTTAAGCCTCTTACTGTGGTGCATTCATATTTCTCCCTCTACCGGGCATCTCCCGTGGGATTGCACCCCAGGAATGCTCCTAGAAGGAGCCGTTGATCCAGCTTTTGGGGATGGGGAAGTCTCCTCCCATCTTCCCAAACAGCTGCGGAGCTGGAGGGGTCCGAATGAGCCCAACAGCATCTCTCTGTCCCCTCCAAACCCAACCCTTGTTCTGCCTATCCCCACCACCACGTTACCCCCACCCTTGGCTGTGTGCGAGGTGCCCCTCGATCCCTCTGTAAACAGCCACAGGCATTCCCAAGGGAGCTTCCAGGGTGCTGGGAAGGAGGGATTGGGGGGTGCTGGTGTCCCTGTGCCCCACAGCTGAGCCCTGTCTGCTCCCACAGGGAACCTCAAGCGGCACCTGCGGATCCACAGCGGGGAGAAGCCCTATGTCTGCGTCCATTGCCAGCGCCAGTTCGCCGACCCCGGGGCGCTGCAGCGGCACGTCCGCATCCACACGGGTAAGGGAGCCAGCTCTGTGCTTCCCCACTGGATCTGGAGGGGGAATCTCGGAGTCGTTGACCCCCCCCCCCGCACCTTTCCTATGGTATTCCACAGGGGAGAAGCCGTGCCAGTGCTTGATCTGCGGGAAAGCCTTCACCCAGGCCAGCTCCCTCATCGCCCACGTGCGGCAGCACACTGGGGAGAAGCCCTACGTGTGCGAGCGCTGCGGGAAGAGGTGAGGCTCCACGATGGGAATACGGGGTGGAGGTGCCAGTGTGGCACCCCTGGGGACAGGGACTGTGGTGACAGCAGTGTTCCCCCCCACCCAGGTTCGTGCAGTCCAGCCAACTGGCCAACCACATCCGCCACCATGACAACATCCGGCCCCACAAGTGCACTGTCTGCAACAAAGCCTTTGTCAACGTGGGCGACCTCTCCAAGCACATCATTATCCACACCGGTGCGTGCACGAGGCTCCAACCCCTCCGTCCTTAACCACCCCCCCATCTTTAACTGAACACAGCCTGGCTTCATTGTGTGCTTGAGCCCAGAGTCCCCCCATGTGCTGGGCTGCACCCCCAGAGCGTGAGCAGCAGCTCAGGGAGGGGATCCTGCCCCTCTGCTGTGCTCTGGGGAGAACCCCCCTGCAGCCCTGATCCAGCTCTGGGGCAGCAGCACAAGAGGGACCTGGAGCTGCTGGAGCGAGGCCAGAGGAGGCCATGGAGATGCTGCGAGGGCTGGAGCAGCTCTGCTCTGGAGCCAGGCTGAGAGAGCTGGGCTGGGGCAGCCTGGAGAAGAGAAGGCTCCTGAAGGGGAGACCTGAGAGCAGCTCCAGTGCCTGAAGGGGCTGCAGGAAACCTGGAGAGGGGCTTGGGACAAGGGATGTAGGGACAGGCCAAGGGGAATGGCTTTAACCTGCCCGAGGGGAGGCTGAGATGAGCTCCTAGGCAGAAGCTCTTCCCTGTGAGGGTGCTGAGGCGCTGGCACAGGGTGCCCAGAGAAGCTGTGGCTGCCCCATCCCTGGCAGTGTTCAAGGCCAGGTTGGACACAGGGGCTTGGAGCAAGCTGCTCTAGTGGAAGGGGTCCCTGCCCGTGGCAGGGGTTGGAGCTGGAGGAGCTTTAAGGTCCCTTCAGCCCAAACCATTCCATGGTTCTATGATTGTAACCACCCCCCTGAACCCCTCCTCTTCCCCCCTCCCAGGGGAGAAGCCGTTCCTGTGTGATAAATGTGGTCGGGGTTTCAACCGTGTGGACAACCTGCGCTCCCATGTGAAGACCGTGCACCAGGGCAAGGCTGGGATCAAAATCCTGGAGCCG
Source organism: Pezoporus wallicus (assembly GCF_028554395.1). Taxonomy (NCBI): domain Eukaryota; kingdom Metazoa; phylum Chordata; class Aves; order Psittaciformes; family Psittacidae; genus Pezoporus; species Pezoporus wallicus. The sequence goes on along the minus strand of NW_026636733.1, from coordinate 71,586 downwards.
GAGGAAGGCGACGAGGTCAACATCGTCACGGTGGCCTCCGATGACATGGTGACATTGGCCACTGAGGCACTGGCTGCCACCGCCGTCACCCAGCTCACGGGTGAGCCTGGGGCCTTCCTGGAAGGGAAACTTCCATAGGGTGCAGCTTGGGGGTCCTGGAGCCATCCCAGAAGTGAGGTTTATCCATAGGGTGCAGCTCAGTGGTCCCAGGAGCCATTCTGAAAGGGAAACATCCATAGGGTGCAGTCTGTGGACGTAGGAGCTGTCCCAGAAGCAAGGTTTATCCATGGCAAGAGCCATTCTGGAAGGGAAGCTTATTCATAGGGTGCAGTTTGGGGGGTCTTAGACCCATTCCAGAAAGGAAACTTATCCGTAGGGTACAGCTTGGGGGTCCTGGAGCCATCCCAAGAGCAAGATTTATCCATAGGGTGTAGTTTGGGCATCCCACGAGCCATTCTGGAAAGGAAACTTATCCATAGGGTGCAGTCTGGGGATCCAGGAGCCATTCCAAAAGTTAGGTTTATCCACAGGGTCCAGTGTTGGGGTTCCAGGAAGCATTCCAGAAGGGAAAATTAGCTACAGGGTGAAGTCTGAGAGTCTTGGAACCATCTGGAAGGGAAACTTATCCATAGGCTGCAGCCTGGGGCTTTTCCATTCCAAAAGCGAGGTGTATCCATGATGTGCAGCCTGAGGGTCTTGGAGCCATCCTAAAGGATGTTGGAGGCTCATCCATGGGATGCAGCACCCATTGCTGTGCCCTTGAGGCTGGACCCCCCTGAACCCCACAATGGGCACATCCTGCATCCCGCTCCGGCCAGGATCCCCCTGATCCCTTTTCCCCCTGTCCCGCAGTGGTGCCGGTGGCGGCCGCCGTGACCGCGGATGAGACCGAAGCACTTAAAGCCGAGATCACCAAAGCAGTGAAGCAAGTGCAGGAGGCGGGTGAGCAGCAATGGGGACATGGGGGGGGGGGGGCTCATCCCATCCCATCCATCCCAACCCCTTTTCCCTTGCAGATCCCAACACCCAGATCCTTTACGCCTGCGATTCCTGCGGGGAGAAGTTCCTGGACGCCAGCAGCCTGGCGCAGCACGTCCGCATCCACACGGCCCAGGCGCTCGTCATGTTCCAGGCGGACACGGACTTTTACCAGCAGTACGGCCCCGCCGGCGCCTGGCACACGGAGCAGGTCATTCCCACCGGAGAGCTGCTCTTCCGCACCCGGGATGCTGCCTCCGACCCCCCCCCGGCCCCACAACCGGCGGCTGGAGAGGGGCAGCCCCCCCCTAACGAGTGACCCCTCACCACCACCACCACCCCCCCACCTCCCCCCCCCTTGGCCTTTATTTAAGAGACAGTGCTGGGAATGGGTGTAAAAAGCGGATTTGGGGAAGGAGATGGAATAAATGGCAATATTTTCTAAGGGGTGGTGCTTGGAGCAGGGGATGGTGCTGGAAAGTTGCCCTCCCCCCCCCGGGTGATGCTGGGGGGGGGAAGAGGTGGGGGCACGGAGCTGCAGCCTAATGGGGGCTCCTCAAATCCTCATTGAATCATTGCCAGGGGTGGGACCTGTTGGAAATGGGGACAATGAAGATGGAAAAGGGTCATTCAGGGTTTGCATCAGGATGGGGGGGGGGAGGTTGAGGGGTGGCCCCATATCCAGGCTCTTCCCAGGGGCACAGACCCCATACCAGGGGTCCTGGGGACCCTGGAGTCAGGATCAGGCCCAAGTTCCCCCCCCCAGGATGCAGGATGGACACACAGACACCCATATGGCTGCTGTGGGCACTGTCAGACCCTCCACATTCCCTGTGTCCATGTCTGCGTCTGGAGCTGGGATCAGGCCTGAGTCCCCCTCAACCACCTTCAAGGCCTCCAGGGGTGGAGATGGAGACTGGGATGGACACACGGACAACTGGAAACAGGGATGGCTGCAGAGCCTGATGGACACACAGACAGGGCATGGACAGATGGACACAGGGGTATGGAAACTGCTGGGGTTCGAGTGGGGCCTTTGGGGCAGGACCTGGTGTCTGGGGGGCTTATGCTGGGAGGAAGGAGGTGTCCGTGTGTCTGTCTGTGCCCCGTCCTTGTGTCCATCTGCACCTCCAACCATCCCTGCATCCACCCACACCAGTGTCCCTGTGTCCACAGCACAGCCCATCCCCTGCTCCCCCCCCCATGGCAATAGGGCCACATGGACAGAGGGACACCAGGGCAGGGTCTGTGCCCCTGGACACACGGACAGTCACAGCCACACATGGACAAGTGCCCATCCAGGCAGGTGGATGGACACAGGGACTGTTCCAAGGCCAGAAGGATGTGCAGACAGAGCCACAGCCAGCTGGACACACGGACAGTTGCCTGTCCTGGACACGTGGATGAGTGGATGGACAGACGGACACAGAGGTCTGTGCCACGGTCAACTAGAACCACGGGTGGCTGCAGGGCCCGACAGACAGACGGACACCCATATGGATGGTTGGATCCAGGTGGACAGACGGACAGGAGCGTGTTCACCTGGACACAGGGGTGGTTGCTCACTGGCTGGACCAGGCAGACAGACGGACAATTGCACGTCCAGCTGGATACATGGATACCTGTATGTGCAGCCAGCCAGACGGACAGACCCACGTACATGCAGTCACCTCCTCAACCCATTGGCATAAATTCCTTCTTCCACCCCAAAACCTGGACTTTTTCTGCCCCATTCCCAATCCCTGGTTCCAGACACACGGACTGGGGCAGGGCGGGATGGGCAGTGGTCTGTTTGTCCACCCACCCATCCACAGAACCATCCGTCTGTCCCTGACCCCAGTCTGTGTGTCTGACCCCACCCCGGGGCTCTGGGAGGGTGCTCAGGCCCGATCCCAGCTCCAGACACATGGATGGGCACAAACACACAGACCATGGGGGTGCTGGGGAAGGGTCTGATCCTGCCCACTTGTGGCTTCATGGCAGAGCCATACACGTGGCTCAACATCCAACTGTACATGTCCATGACCACACCGTGGTGCTGCAGGGGAGCCTCAGGCCTGATCCTGCCTCCAGGGCCCCCAGGACCCCTGCCTTGGGGTGTCTGTGCCCCCAGAATGAGCCTGGAAATGGCTCTGGAGCCCTGGATCCCCCCCATCCATCCCTGTGTCCCCCTGTGCCAGCAGCCCCATTCCCAGCCCTGAGGGGGACAAAAGGCACAAGGGCTGGGGCTGGAGCCAGCATGGTTCCCCCCAGACACCAACACAGGACTGGGATGAGGGTCCCCCCCCATTTAACCACCCCAGGCTGCTCCCAGGGCATCCACATCTTCTCCTCCATCTCATTTTTTACTAAATCTGCCCAATTTTAACCCATTTGCACCCACACCACCAATGAACTGAGGGGTTCAGTGGCTCCCAGCATCGCATCATTCCCAAACCAGAGCCCAGCGTTGGTTTTGGGTGTAAAACCAGTGAAAAAGGTGAATCCTGCTGCTTGGGTTTAACGCTGGTGCTTTAAAGCAGGAAACTGGCATTTTGAGTCATTGTGATATTAAAAGCGGGAGGGGAAAAAAATGGCAACTTTTGGTTTCCAAGCCCCATTTCTGGGGAAAAATCAAGAGATTTGGGTGATGCTGCTTCCAATTGGTTTCAAACCCAACCCCGCCGCGGCCGAGGGAGCACAAAGGGGCACCGAGTGTTTTGTATTTTTTAATAAAGTTTGTAATCCAATGGACACACAAAACAAAACTGGAGGGGAAAAAAAACAAACAAAAAAAACCAACAAAAAAACAACAGAAACAAACAAAAAAAAATAAAACCGGGAAAAAAGAAACCAGTTCCATAAATTAATAAAGTGTTATCAGGGGAGGGGGGAAGTCTTTGTACAAGTGTAAAACACTTCCACAGTGGATGAGGTGGGGGTGGTTAAATGAAGCACTTACAAATGGGTGACGATACAAAGTCTGAGTATGAAAATAAGATTTTTTTTCCTCTGAAAACACGTTTTTTTTTTGTTTTGTTTTTGCCTTTTTTTGTTTTTGTTTTTTGTTTTTTTTTTTTGTTTTCTCTTTTTTTTCTTTTTTTGGCACAGATTAAAAAAAAAATGTATGTCGTGGGGAATCTGAATTTTCTTTTTTTTCCTTTTCTTTTTTTTTTTCCTTTTTTTGTTGTTTTTTTCCTGTCTTTTTTTTAAAGTCAGTATTATATATATTTATATATATTATATATATATTTATATATACACACACCCACTGAGTTCTGCATATCCCACCGGGAAGGAAACAAAAAAAATCTCTCCCTTTCGCGTTGTGTTTGAGGGGTTTTCTGTCTATTTTCTCATTTTTGTTGGGTTTTCCTTGGGTTTCGCAGTGTAAACTGTACATCCCAGATGAGGAGAAGACGCTGCAGCGGGAGGCGAGCGCAGGAGAGGAATCACATCCAGAGCGGAACGAAAACCAGGGATGGGGAGGAGGAAAAGAAGGGATAAAGAAAACCAAGCGATAAAGTCAACTGAAACCAACTCAAGCGGAGGGGGTGATGTGTGAAATGCTCCTTGACCCACGGATCTCGGCGGAAGGCCCCAGGTCCTGCGTTTCCAAGTCCACGGCGCGTTTCGATGTGTGTCAGGAACATCCAGAGCGTCACAGCGTGTCTCCAACTGTGCAAAGGTCCGAGTCACTCATTTAGTGCAAAGGCAGTTCAGGTTCTTTTTTATTTTTTTTTTTTTCCTTTTTTTGTTAAAAAAAATAAGCCATCCTTTGTCTTTTTTTCTTTTTTTTTTCCCCAAAAGGAGGCACGGGAACCCCAAACCAGGCGCCTGCTGAGCGCAGCCGTTGTCCATAAGCTAAAGCAATATGTAAACATCCAGGGGAGCAGCTCCCCAGCGACAGTTTGATCAGGGCAGGAGGCTGGTATCTGGCAGCATTTTCTTGGTTCATTCCTTTCTCTCTTGCTTTTTTCTCTGTGTTTTGACCGGAATTCTCTTTTTTTCTGGGTGATTTTGGGGGGCTCATTCGCGGTTGGTTTGTGGGGTTTGGGTTTGTTTTTTTTTGCTGCAGGGCCTTGGAAGGAAGAAAACAGAAAGGACTCAAAAACTCAAACCCGACTCGAGTCAGTGCGCGGCGGAGGGCTCACACGGAGGCGATGACGATCATCAGGTGAGGGGAGATGTTGGAGATGCTGGCGAGCAGGTCCGGGGCCAGGCGGGAGAGGTGGCTTTCCGAAAACTCACAGGGTGGGAAGATCTGCAGAACGTAGGCAGGCTGCAAGGAGGGAAAAACACGGATCAGGGCGGGTGAGGGGGGGTAAAACGGGTGGGGTTTGGGTGTTTAAGGGCTCAACCGGCACAACTGTGCACAAAAGGGGATGCTGTTCGGTGTGGTTCCCAAGGGAGTTTTTCCACACCAGGGATGTCAGACCTGGCTGGTTTTATCAGGAAAGGCAGAAAAATTCCCATTAATCACTCCAGCACTGATGGCTCATTCTGGGCTGTTCACACCCAGGGAACACATTCAATCTGATTCATTGCAGCAACACACCTGGAGTAAATGTTCCACATCACCCAACATCTTGTCTTTAGGTGGCCAAGAGCAAGAAATCGCTAGGTATCCTGGAAAAACCAGGATACAACAACAAGGACTCTACTTCAGAAGAGCTGGAAAATGGGCTTGGTTTGGTTTGGGCTGGAGCAGCAGGGAACAGACATCTGGGGGCTTTGGGGGATCATCTTCAGTAACTACAGCTATTATATTGGTGTGGGTTTAACTGGTGATGTAAGAAGCCAGCACAGTAGATGTGGGGGATTTAACACCAAACCAGGCAGCTCAACTACACCCTTCAGCAAAAACGGGCAGGCCGGATACATCCCATCACCTATCGCTGTAGTTTATCTACAGCATTCCAGGGGCTTCCCTGCCCATACCTGGTTAGAGCCGGGGTTGGGCACGTTGATGATTCCTGCAGCCTGCTTGGCCTGCAGGTAGCTGATGAACGCAGCCTTGAGCGACTCCGTCTGATTCACCACGTCCTCCTGGTCTCGGCCACAAGGCAAGGCCAGCAGCAGGCAGTAATCACTCTCCACCTGGAAGAAGACACACTCATGAAGGCAGATGTTTGCTGGGAATGGGCCTCTTCCTGACACACACCCATTATCCGCAGTGGAAAATCCTCTCTCTGAGCTCCTACCAAGTTACAGCAGACGTGCTGACAGCTCAGCTGGCCCAGGCCATCGTGAAAAGGACTTGAAACCCTGTTTCCACAGCCCTGAATTCCACTTCCCACCTTACTCAGACTGCTGGAGGCAGCAGGAATTTGTTCCAGGGCTGAGGGATGGGTGACTTCAAAGGCTTCCCACCTCCACTACTCCCTTTTGTACCAATGCCTATTGCAATCTGTATCACACACTCTCTGGGATGCAGGAATCACACGCACCTCCTACCAGACCCCCAAAATAACGTGACAAAAGCAACGAACACCCAAGTTGCTGTCACTTTTGTTACCCAGCTGGTTAAGACCAGCCCTGTTTTGGTCACACAGGTTTTAGCAGTCCCCAGACACCCGTCCCAGCCCCTCACCATCATCCTGCGGGCTACTCCCTCCAGCTGCGAGGCCTCGAGCCGCATGCGCTGGGCGATGCGCAGTGGGGGTCCCCCCTCGGGCGCCGGCAGCGACCGGTGAGCCAGGACGTTGTTACCGGAGACAAAGTGGAGCTGAACGGCAGCCGTGTCGTTCTTCAGAGCCAAGAGGCCCTGCCAGACAATGGGGTATTTCTGGGAAGAGAGGAGAGGGAATATTAAACACAAACGAAGGACATGGAGCTCTTGGAGAGAGGCCAGAGGAGGCCATGGAGATGCTGCGAGGGCTGGAGCAGCTCTGCTCTGGAGCCAGGCTGAGAGAGCTGGGCTGGGGCAGCCTGGAGAAGAGAAGGCTCCTGAAGGGGAGACCTGAGAGCAGCTCCAGTGCCTGAAGGGGCTGCAGGAAAGCTGGAGAGGGGCTTGGGACAAGGGATGTAGGGACAGGCCAAGGGGAATGGCTTTAACCTGCCAGAGGGGAGACTGAGATGAGCTCTTAGGCAGAAGCTCTTCCCTGTGAGGGTGCTGAGGCGCTGGCACAGGGTGCCCAGAGAAGCTGTGGCTGCCCCATCCCTGGCAGTGTTCAAGGCCAGGTTGGACACAGGGGCTTGGAGCAAGCTGCTCTAGTGGAAGGGGTCCCTGCCCATGGCAGGGGTTGGAGCTGGAGGAGCTTTAAGGTCCCTTCCACACAAACCCGGCTGGGATTCTGCAATTAACGGTGCCTTATTGTGAAGCTCTCATAAATGTGGCTAAAATTCACCGGGGAGAGAAACAGCCGAGAAAGCTGACAGATATCCATCTCCTTCTCTACGACACGAGGGGTCAGTTTTGGTACTAGAGGCCAAGCTACACAGAAGCCGATTACTTCTCCCTGGACAAGGAGCACAAGGCTCCCTGGCCAGGAGAAGAGGACGGAGCGATACTCACCGTCAGAAGCTGAACCATATCCACAGGTCTCTGCGACACAGGGTGAGGAGATGGCTCCTGTTTGAGAGCAGACTGGGGCTCGGGGCGATTGAGGGGCAGCCCCGGCGGCGCCCCAGCACCTGATGTCGTGGGGATAAACATGGATTGCTTGGGAACAGCCTGGGGTTGGTGTGGTGACGGAAGCTCCTGCTTGATTGAAATGGCCACAGGAGAAGGGTAGGAGGTCTGGCCCGTGTCCCCTTGTGCCCTCTGAAGGTGGACGTGAGGGTCTATCTGCGCTGCATGCCTATTTACAGTGGGGTGGTGACTCTGCTCTGGCCCTGCTGCCGCTGGGCCCTTGGGATCCTGAGGGATCTGAGGGGTCTTGCTGCGAACTGGCTGGCTGGGGTGCGAGTGTTCGCCCTCCGACAGACCCTGTGAAGCAGGCAGTGGGGAGAAAAGCAAGGTTTCAGGCAATGGGCATATCAGAACTTGTTAATTCAATTACAAAGCTGCCAGGACACCATCAGATCGCTGGTGGAGAAATCTGGGTCTCCACAACACAGCGTCAACCCCATTCCAAGGCCACCCCAGCAGACTCTTACCCCTTAGAGCTGAAACCACAGCCTCTGAATCCTGCCCTGAGCCTATTCTTAGCCACAGCATCCACCCAAGGATGTCTGACCTATGCACTACCTCAATGCTGACAATTCTTCCCCTAACACCTCTATGTCTAGAAACCAGTAGGCAGCTTCACACCTCCCAGTTTGAGTCCTAGAGTGGTCCAGAAACCAGGTTATTTTAGCTTCCTCTAATGCTGAGCAGCTTTCAAATCCCAATTCCAAACAGAAGTGGCTCCTCTTGTGCTATGAACTGGAGCAGGGCTTGGAGACTAACCACAGAGAGCTGAACCCAGCTCCTGAGGCCACGCAGGGCCATGCCAGGGCTGTTAATAGCTCAAAGCACTGCAGGTTTCAGGCAGGAGGAGGAGGTAGGTTTGCATCTCTCACCTGAGACGGGGTCATGCTCCGGGAAGGCAGCCCGATGGGCGAGGCGCCAGGGAACTGCGGGTGCCCGAGCTGTGCCGCGGTGTGGTAGTTCCTCATGTCGCCGTACACGGACCGGTAGTCATGGAAGGAGCTCCCTGCGGGGTGCATGATCTGTACCCCGTGGGGTACCACCACCGGCTGCGACAGGGGCAGTCCAGGCAGCTGGCTGCTGGAGGGGACGCTGAGGAGCCGGGGTTCGCTGTGCGGAGAATGAGCCATCTTCCCTTCCGAGGATTTGGGCGTCTCCTTGCCAGGCTGGGGGGTTTTACTGACAGGAGGAGTCTTCACAGCCCCTTCAGGCGTTCGGGATTGTCTCGTCTCCGAGTGGTGCTCGCCCACCGCAGCCATGTGTGGGTGCATGATCATCCGCACGTCCCGGGGCACGTTGTACTGGTCGAGCCTGATGCTCGTGGGGTGCATGCGGTAATCTGGCTGCATCACGAGCACGTCAGACTGGACGGGGGCCGGCCCTCGGCACACCGTGGTGTGGTGGTAGTGCATCTCCTCCTCGGGGGGATGCTGGGAGGACAGAGGAGGCATGACGATGTCTCGTATCGGAGCTGGCTGGGGCGTGCTGGATCGCTGCGTTTTGATCTCTATCTGGGGTTGCAGAGCAGCTCGGGGGGAGTGGAGCGCTTCCGGGCGGATGCCATAAGGGATGCCAGAGAGAGGAGGGGTGTTCATCCTCACCTCGCCTTGGGACAGATGGCCCAGGGACACAGTCTGCGTTACGCTGTGAGGGGGCATGATAACAGATTGCTCGGGATGCATGCTGGATATGTACTGGGGAACGGGAATTCCGGGTGCCAGCATGACCGGGGTGCTGCTGGATAACGCCGGGGACGAGGTACTGCCAGGGTGACAAGCGCGGGGGAATGGTGACGGCGAGTGCCCGCTCGTACGCGGTGAATGTGGCTCCTGTTTGGTGACCCCCAGGTGGGAGATGGCCCGGTCAGTCGGGGTGCTGGGTCCCGAGCTGACGTGGTTCGCTTCCGAATGCATCTTCCCAGAGAGGGAAGGGTGGTGAGGGCTAACCCCAGGACTCAAGTTGGAGGGCTGCAGAGTCTTGGTCTCCACTTTCAGAGCGGCTGGGTCAGAGAGTTTTTTGTTCACAACCATCTGGTTATGGACGAGTACGGGTGGAGTGTTCACAGTCTGTGTGAGGACCTTCCCAGGCTGAGACGCTGGAGTCTGGACAGAAAGGTGGGATGAGTCGGACTTCTCCTGTTTAATGGAGGAGATGACGGGTGACGTGTTATAAGGTTGCGTTCCTAGTACCAAAGAAGAATGGGTGGAAACAGTCCCATAGCCTGCCGAGGCCTGGGAGCCTTTCGGCGTTGGCTGAGATGGTGTGATGGGTTCCTGTTTAATCTGAGACTTGGACACAGACTGCTGAAACTCGATATCCACCGCGCTGGCTGGGGGGATCTGGCTGATCTTGGCACTAATTCGCTGAGGGCCTTCTGTCTTCTGCCCTGAGTAACTCAGAAGCACTACACCTTCCGAGGTGTTCACCCGCAGCCCCGGACTGGAGCCAGTCTCTACAGGCCTCTCCTCAATAATAGACATGGACCCCGGGTGAAACCTGCTGTTATCATTTGTGCTTGGCCTCTGCTTGAATTTCGGTGAGGGAGCGTTGACCAGACACGTCTGGGTTTGGGGAGCCTGCTTCACCAAGGTGATCCTGGGAGCCTCCTCCAGATCCACGCTGTGGGGCATCCTGCTTATAACAGAAGTGGCTTTGGGAGCAATCACAGTGCTCATCTTCTCCTTCTCACCAAACACGGGTGCCTCGGCCACCGGTGGGTCCAAGGTGTTGGTGATGGGAACTGCTGGCTTCTCCTCCGAAACCGGCTTTATGGCCTCAATGGCGGGGTGGAGGGGTGCCTCCTCCAGGCAAGGCGCGCTCACCGGCTCGGCGTGCGTCGTCGTCACATGTGTGGAGGTTATGCTCGTGGCTGAGACATACTTGGGCTCCATGAGGATCTTCCTCAAAGTGCTGGAGTTTGTGTCGATATCAGACGCCTTTGTGTCGGGCGGGAGAGCAGGCGGGGGCGTGGAACGGGCACGGGGTTCCTCGTGCCTCACCATCCACTCTGGGACCTTGGCAGCACCGGAGTGAAGGGGCACGATGGTGGCGGGCACTGGGGTGGGCAGCTTGGCTGCTGCCACGGCCGAGGGGACAGCAGCAAGGGCAGTGTTTGGGGCACTCGGTGGTGTGATGGGCACGTTCTCCATAGGCGACCGTATCTTAAACCCGCTCTGGCTGCCCTCCTCGAGGGGGACTGGTGGGGAGGCCAGGTCCAGAGGAGCTGGAGCTGGTGCTTTTGGAGACATGCTGCTCTCAGCAACAGCTTCGTGTGCAGCCACAATGTCAGCAGCTGCAGCCTTGCCTGTGTCAGAAGCACCTGGCTCCACGGGCACCTGAGCCACAGCTTTTGTTTGCTTTTCCTCCTTCAAGACTTCTTCAGACTTTGCCTTGACTTCGCTGGCAGGGGGTGACTTGCTCTGCAGCCTCTCCGGCTCAAAGGTGTTGACTTCAGCAGCATCCCCCTTTCTGCCCGTGCTCTTTTTGCGTCGCTGCCGCGTGGTTTTCTGACGGCCCTTTTCCTTCCGAGCAACTTCAGCCTCCTGCAAGGTCTCCGTCTCCTGCGCAGAGTTGGAGGATTCGCTGAAGCTGACTTCAGTCTCCTTGCTCTCTGCTTCTACCACGGATGGGGCAGAGCTGGGAAGCGGCTGCACCGCAGGCTCCATGACAGCCTCAGTTTCTAGGATATTATTCACTGCCTGATCCGTCTCGGGCTCCATCTCCTCCTGAGGGGACGGCAATGCCAAGGGCTCGGTGGTGATTTCAGCTTCCGATTCAGCAGGGTACGTCGGGGGTGCAGGAAAACTTTCTGTCTCCCCAGAGATATCATTAATGATGGAGCCGATGGCCGCTGCCAGCTCCGTTTCACTCGCCTGATGAGCGGGTTTATCTCCCTCCTCCTCCTGACGAACTTCAGGCACATCTGCTGGTGGCTCTTTGTAGGCAGCAATGGACGGCGGAGTTTCGGTGAGCTTTGCGATGTTCTCCACAGCCTGCTCCAGTTCAATCTGTTTTGCCAACTGGGCGGCTTCGGGGGACTGCTTGGGTTCTCGGATCACCTCCTTTTCCGTTTCTGGGAATGAATCGTCTACCTCGTTCTTAGCAAAATGAGGTGCCAAGATGTCCTCTTTTGGGGGGCTCTTCATTTTGGCCGGTGACACTGCCACCGGCTCTGCCTCGTCCTCAGTCGGCCGCAAGGCGCCCTTGACTTCATCCACGTTGAGGCGTATTTCCACGTTTTTGAGACACACAGATGCTTTGTCTACAACGGTTTTGGTATTTTTGTACCTTCCCCTTTTGGATTTCGTGACCTTTTCTGGTGCCGACTTCTTCTCAATGATCTCAACCGTGGGGATTTCCAGCTGGGTCTTCTCCACATCCAGTTCTTTCCTGTCACGTTTCTGCTCACTCGCTGCCGGCTCTTTCTCAGTCACTTTTGCTTTACTGCCGTTGTCACCAGCACTGGATTCCTGACCGCTTCTTTCAGCAGCATCTTCAGATTCAGCTGATGCATCAGCTTTCGGTTCATTCTTCCCCTTCTTCCCCTGCTGGCTGGCTGCAGCTGAGGAGTGACTGTGTGTTAGCTTCTGGGATCTAGGAGACCTCCAACCTTCAGCGGGCTTAGGAGCTTCCACAGCATCTTTAGCATCAGCCTCCTCCACCTCCTGCTGAACCGGCTCTGTCTTTATTGGGGAGATGTCCTCCTCTGGCTTACGGCGGGTTTTTGGAGGTCTTCCCCTCCTGGGGGTCGTAGGAACCGTTGTCGCTGCTTCCTGTGGTTCCTTTTCCCCTCTTTTCCTGGTGGATCGAGTGACCTCCACAGAGTCCTTCACCGGAGAAGGGCCTTCATTATCCCCTGTGGTAGCATAGACTGACCTCACGTTTCTGCGCCTGGTCCGGCCTATAGGCAAGCTTGGCTCCACGTTTTCTGGCTCTGCAGCAGAACTTGGGGATTTAGCAGCGTTCCTCGAAACCTTCTCGGCCTCCACTTTCAATTCAGAAAGCTTCTGCGTCTCCCCACGAGGAGAGCTCGACCTCTTGAGCTTCTCACGGTCAATCCTTTCGCTCTTCCTCGTGACAGGCTTCTCCAGGACGTTAGCTGCAGCCGACTGCACAGGAGTCTTGGAGCGTTTACTCTTGTAGGACTTCTTATCTTTTACCACAACCGGAGTTTCGACTTCCATATCGTTGTCAGAAACAGGTGGCAGGACCTCGGCAGCCACCTCCACCTTCTGACTCGCAACAGCATCAGCGTTGGCAGAAGGTGGAGGATTTTCTTCTTTAGATTCAGCAGCTTCCTCGGACTTTGGAACCAGCTTGGGAGGTGGAATCAACTGGGCAGTTTCAGGTTCTGGATCTACACTGTCTGCTTGGGAATACGAAGATCCAGGTGTAGGAGGCTTGGTATCCAAGTATGAAGGGTGCTCTGTTGCCACAGTGTCTTCCTCTGGTGCCAGGGTTGTAGCAACAACTTCTTTACCGGCTTCTACAACTGGCAGGGGCTCCGTTTGCTCGAGCGGTTCCATTTTGACAGGAGCAGCAAGTTCAGGGAAAGGTTTTTGCTCCTCTGCTGCAGAAGCAGGTTCAGAAGCTTTTTCTTCTTTCACAGAAGCTGTTTCCACCACTACCTTTTCATTCACTACCTTCTCAGAAGCAACTGGTGCTGGTTCCTGTGGCAGGACAGTGACCGAAGAGGGACTGAGCACTGAGGGAGTTTTATGTTCTGGTTCTTTACTATCCGGAACAGTGTCTGGTGTTTTCGGTCGGTTTTCTTTATCTTCCTGTTTTTCCACTTCTTTTGGTTTCTGATCTTTCTCTTTTTCTTTCTGCTGCATTCGTGTCAGTTCAATAAATCTACTGTGGAAGAGAACCACCGGCTCTTGCACCAGGTCAGCCGTGCTGTTGGTCCCATCGGAGGAGGACTGTCTCCCATACAATCTACCAGAGATGAAGTCGAGATCATCATCTTTTCTCTCTAGGTGCTGCAGGCGTTTGGAGTCCTGTTCGAAGATTGAACTATGCAAAAACCGAGAAGCAAACAGTTCCTGTCTCTCTTGCTCCTCCTCTTTATGATCTTCCTTCTTATCGTCCAGTTTTCCACCTTCTGAATCAGTCCTGATCTTTTTCTTTTTCATATACCAAGATGGAATAGGTCTGGGAGCCGAGTCAACCTTCTCTTTGTCTTTATTGTTTCTAAAACTAGCAAATCTTGAATCCCAATCTAGAAAGGACCAGTTTTCTTCTCTGGAGGAAGACAGCGATTTAGCTCTTTCAAGCAAGGCCTTGGTGTCTGGTGTGATTGTCTTGTCCAATGCAAAAGAGTAAAATTTGTTTCTTTCTAAAGAACTTGACAGTCTTTCCTCTCTTTCACGTAACTTCTCTTCTCTGTCCCTTAATAAAAAAGACAACCTGGAACTCTCTAACAAGGACGAGGCTTTTGGGGAATGGGACTTGTTTTCACTGTCATCATCTGAATCTGAAGGCACCTCCCCAGGCTCCAGGTCTCGGACGGAGCGCTTGCGTATGCTGTCTCTCTTGACGATGCTGCTTGGAAAGCTGATATCGACTCTCCCAGGCTCCTGCTTCACTTGTGTTTCCCACCTACTCGAGTCCTCTTCAGAACTCAGTACAGAGAGTTTTATTTTAGCCATTTCTGCCATCTGCTCCCTTCTGCTGGAATCATAAGGATTGAATTTCAGCGAGTCCTCCCTCACAGTCACGTTGGAGTATGAAAGACCCTTTTCTTCTATTTTGGGTGACTCTTTGGTTTCCTTCAATGGCATTAGCCTCGGAGAATCGAGTGTGTCGTCATCTTCATGGAAAGGGAAGTGTCTGATGCTAGGAGAACAGGATGTTCTCTCAGAGTCCTCACTCACCTGACGAGAACTTCTGTAGTTCCTCTCTCTTTTAGTGCTGATTTCAAAGTCAAACTGGTCAGTCTTTTTCCTTTTACTTGGCGGAGAGTCATCAGTGACGTCTTGCGGTGGTTTTCCCACCTCATGGACCAAGCTCCGTCTTTCATATTCATCCACATCTTTCTTTGGACTGCCGAACTTCTCGGACTTGGCGATCTCCATTTCCAGCTGCTGTTTCAACCTGCGACTCTGCTCCATTTGTTTCCTGTAGCTTTGCGTGTGGTCAATGTCAATGCCGATTTTCTCCTCCGTATCAGTTGACTGAGGTTTCTCTTGGCCAAGTTTATGTTCAGGTGTGTCTTCAGGAAGACTGGAGTAATTTTTCCTTGTGTCCTCTCTCTCTGTTCCTTGATCATCTAGGAGCTGTACCTGCTTATGCTGTGGTTTTACTGGGTTCAGTTTTTTAGCAGAGAGTTCCTGAACCTCTGCTGGTTCATCGGCTGCCTCCATGAGCCTCGCCTGCAGATCCAGGGTGGGACGCATGCCGATCCCACCAACATTAAGAGTCTCCTGTATTTCTTTGGGGCTGGTAACAGGAATAAGTCTTTCCAGCTTGAGTTTTTTAGATTCCCTTTTAAGCATCTCCTTCCTCAGGGGTTTTCTCTCCAATTCTCCTTCCCTTAACATGGTCGCTTCTCTAGATGAAGCCGTTGCGTCAAGCTGTTTCTTCAAAACCATGCGTGCATCTTCCTCATCTTGGCTGCTTCTTTTTGCTTCCAGCTTTTGCCTGTCAGGTTTCGGATTCGCATCGGCAAAACGCCTTTTACGAGCCTCCAACTTGTCTAAATCCACTGCATTGGCCCCCTCAGAAGTTTGCTCTGCCTTCAAGTGCTTTTTGGGTTTCAGTTTTCCCTCCTTATCCACAACTTCTACGTGACTGGCAAGGGCTTTCTCTTTTTGTACCTTGGTTCTGGCAGGTTCCAGTTTAGACTGATCAGACTTGGTTTGTTCAGCTTGAGATGTCTGTGTTTTCTGCTCAAGAAGGGGGGATTTCATAGTGTCGTTGTCAAGCTTTGCTCTCAGTTTCTCCAGAGCAGGCTGATCAATAACCTTCCCTTCCTTTTCTTTTACTCGGGTCAACACGACGCAGGGCATTAGTTCCAGGCGGTTTTTAGCTGTCCCTTCTTTGTCACCTCTCTCTTTACTCTGTTTACTGTTACCCTTCAGTTTTTCAGGGCTGGGCTCTCTCTCATTCTCCTGATCCGTTTCGGAAGACTGAGAGCTGGGCGAATGGATTTTTGCTTTCCGTTTTTGCTTATCAGTCTTTTCCTTTTCCAGTTTTTCCGGCTTTTCCTTCCTCACCAGGCGTTTCTCCTTGTCCACCCTCTCCTGGTCGAACACTCGCTCCTTCTCCGCCTTCTCGTTTTTTGTGTAGCGTTCCATGCGGGCTTTGTCGAGTTTGTCGTATCGTGGAGGGGACAGAGAGCTGCAGCTGCCGCTGCGATCCGATGACCTGCTGTAAATCCTCCTCTCGGAATCGCTCTGCAGCCGCTCCGACTGCGACGGGGACGCGCCGGGGCTCTGCGGGCGCCGGGAGTGCGTCGGGCTCTGGCTCCGCTCAATGGGTCTCCGTTCATGGTCTCTGTCCCGATCGGATTCAAACCGTTCCCTCTCCCGCTCTCTCTCCCGTTGCCTGTAACTGTACTCCCTTATGTCCTGCTCGTAAGGATCGCCCCTGTAATCCCTGTACTCGCGTGGGTCGTCGTAGTAGCGTGGGTCATAGTAGTCTCCCTGGTAGGGATCCCACTCCGCGTAAAATTCTCGGCCTCGAGCTGGGTATTCTCGACGAGGATCTTCAGGATACGTCCCTGGAGTCCGAACAGTCTCGTAGTAAGTACGATCAGGGGCGTACTCGTAAGATCCTCTTCGCTCATCTCTGCTATATAGGAGAATAAACAAGTTAGTTCTCCACCTCAACTGTGTTTTTTGCTATGTAGGAGAATCATTTTACGGCAGTTTCTTTGTATAGAGGCAACTGTACAGAGCTGCACACAGAGATTTAACAACAACAAATCAGTGTGCAGTGGATTAAACGCTTTGTGTGCTTATCAACTCACTGCTGCATTTCTGCCAAATTCAAATATATTGTTAAATTAAGGTAAAACCTATGCCCCCGTGTATAGCCCAGCACGGTGAAAACCATCCCCTCTCAAGTACCTGAAGCCTACCTCTGAAAAGTTGAGTCAAATCAGAACTCAAGGTTGGAACCTCTCCATTACTAAGCAGTAAAGTGGTAATAAGGTCTTTTTAAAAATCCTAAACCCTGTAAGTGAGCCTTTAATTCCAGAACCATCTCTTTCCCTGCATGTGCAATGCTGACGTTGCCTATTTACAATATGACCAAGTCAACAAAAATGAGCTCAGGTGAATTCACAGGAAGCACTCAGCAAAATAACTCAAGCAATTGATGTTATTACCTCAATACCTCCAACAGCAAAAATAAGCCATTTCTAACCCTGAGCGTGCCTCTCTGGCGGAGGGCTGGCAGCGAGCTGGTGCTCCCCTTCTCCACCATTACAGAGGGTTTTGCAGACTGTTTCACACGTTTACTTGGCTTCACAATTTCTGATTACATTAAAAGCTGACAGCTCTCAGGTGTTAAGAAAGGGACAAACTTGAAAAAGAACACTAAGAAACAAAACACGGAAGACTGCAAGCTCATTCTGCAAGCCAAGTGGGATGTTGTGAAAGGCAGCTGTGAAGTTAAAAGGATTAATCATGGGGTTTGTTTAGGTTTTTGTGGTTTTTTTCTCTTTGGGTCCCACTGAGACTGGCTACAAACACAGCCTGAGAGAACCTGGTGAGCGCAGATCATAGTGTCATGCAAGGGAGCGCGACGTGCCAGGAGGTCACAGGAGGACCAGGAGATGTGGAATGACAAGATCAACTGCAGAGCTCACTCCATCACCCCGGGATTCATTATCCCTAAGTGTCTTGTAATTACTATGTGAGCATAACGTTGGAAAAGGAAAACCAAGACTAACATCTACCCAAGTACGACTTTGTTCCAGAGATCAGCATTCTACTCAGAATTACTTCACAGCAGAGACAAGCCCAGCTGACTCCTGCATGTTAAAAGACATCTGATAATGCACTTCTCTTTCCTGAATCTGGTGTAGCTCACAGGAAATCATTACTGACTGCTTGCTGGTGCGTTCCAACATCTGGCAAGGACTGGGGAACGCACACATTTATTTGCATTATGCAAATCCTGATTGCCAATTTCCAAACCCTTTTCACTTTTAAATCCAGCAATTTTGCATGTAAGTTAGATCAATCTATTTTGCTGCAAAAAACCCACTGAATTGATCTAACTCACAGGTATGAACAATGTCCTAGAGTCATGGAATGGTTATGGTTGGAAAGAAGCTTAAAGTTCATCCAGCTCCAACCCCTGCCACAGGCAGGGACACTTTCCACTAGAGCAGCTTGCTCCAAGCCCCTGTGTCCAACCTGGCCTGAACACTGCCAGGGATGGGGCAGCCACAGCTTCTCTGGGCACCCTGTCCCAGTGCCTCACCAGGGAAGAACGTCTACCTAATGACTAATCTATATCTACCCTTACATCTTGCTGGGCTTATGTAAAGCAGAACCCTAAGAACTAAGCCAGCCTCTGAAGTTAATAAAACACAGATGTTTTATTCACCCACTGGAGAAAACTGAAGCACAAAATGGGGACTGCTACTGTGTCAGGCTGCTCCCAGCCAGGGACTGCAGAAATAAGTGGCCTTGCAGGGGACAGAACCCTTCAGCATGTGCAAAACTGCCAGACACCACTATGGCAGATGCTGCAGAAGGGCACCAGCACAGAACACGTCTGTCATGTCAAACAGCATAAAAAATAAATAGAAATATCGCTGCAGCCTCACCTGTATGCTATCACTTTATCAAGTTAACCAATTAAACTGTTGAAAAGGGGTAGGTGGAAGACCAGATTTCACTCTCTGCTCAACAGATGAGCAGCAGTAGTTTATCAGACTCTATATACATTGTTAACATACATGTTTCTCTTGAGGAGAAGATCAACTGTTCTTCACATTCCTGAGAAGTGATGAATGATTCACAACTGTGTCCTGGTGACCCATCACAGTAACTGGATGCTAAATATAGAGATCACAGACAGAGCCAAACCCTCCACCGCAGTATGAATTTCAGTACCCACTACACCGCAGCTGTGTGATATCCTGCCTGCCTCTATCTGCACCCTTCCAGACTGACCACCTAGATTTGTTTAAAATAGAAGTATTGAAAAGGTAAAAGACATCAAAAATATGCTAAAACTTTAAAGAAAGTCTGTTTGCAGTTAAAGACAAGGGTGGAAAGGAAAAGACTGCAATGAAGATGTTGACACATGCCTTCTTTCTGCCAGCATTTCATAAAAGTCTCTGATATCTTGACCCGTTTTCTCCATGGAATGATAAAATGCCAACTGACTTTCTCGATTTGCAAAGTCCACCTGAAAAATAAATGGTAAATCATGTTCAGTGAGAGAAACATCCCATTTTTGGCAACATTTCACTGCCTGCTGCAGCCTGAAGATGGGAGCAGAACTGGGAAGTGGGGTAATATTTAACAAAACCCATATCAAATGCTCCTCAGGAGTGGACCTGCCCATCCCCAGGAGTAAAGACCTTCCTCTCTTAACTCAGTGAGGCTGTGTGGAGCTTTGTAACTACCTCCTTACTAGGGTATGCTGTTGTAGCTGCCACACCAGAAGCTTCTGCGCAGTAAACCAGCAGGAAAACACATATTATTATCGTGGTATTGACGTTTCCAATACTATGTCTCCAATTACAGTTCCAAAGTCCTTGTTATTGTGGTATTGACGTTTTTAACACTACGCTTCAAATTACAGGTCCAAAGTCCCTTTTATCTGACAGCAGGTCAGCACCGACCTATTTCAGGCTCCGTGCTATTTGCCCAGGGTTACAAAGCAAGGCAAGAGCAGGGATGGGAAAGGAACCAGACCTCCTGAACTGCAGCTCTCTGTTCTAGCTACTAAGAGTTGATGTTTTCTAGCCAAGGGTGAGAATATTAAGAAGCTAACAGCATAGCTGATGCAAAAGACTCAGGATTAAACTGAATTTAGCAATGTGTATGCCACATAATGCAGTATTTTTAACATTCTAGCTCCTTTGTTTTTAATCAGCCTAGACTCCATGCAACCACAGCAGTAGAGCACAGGCATACGTGCAGTAAGGGTGTTGCTTATTCCAAAGTCACTAAGTAGCAAGACCCACAAACACAGGACATGAAACTTCTGAATGACCACACGTTTTATTGCATATAAAGGCTTCTCATATTCAACCACCACGCTTAGAAGCTGCAGTATATCCAACTCCTAACCCCAAGGGGTGTGAGGTTGCTAATACACCAGATGAGGTTGTGAGGCTGTTAATACACCAGATGAGAGATCATGCTTGAAATCACTCTTTAGGAGAGAAGAAAGGAGGAGGAGGAAGATAATTCAGAGGGTTGGCCAACACCTCACGTCCCCAATTAGTGGAACTCATGGGACAGTCATAACAGGTATTACCACAGTCACCCAAATCCAAGACATCCCTGTAAATATGAAGTGCTGCTCCAGGAAAAAGTGCTTTCTACCTATTTTTTTAAATAGTGTTTTTAATTATTACTATTTTTAATCTGTTACAAGGAAGGTGCTGCATCACAAGAGCAGACTGCATGCTTGGGTTGCTGTACTCTATGATGGGCATGTAAGCCACCATGGGTCACCTCAGCCAGGTCAAGTGCCTGGACATCAGCATGGAGCAGTTGAAACTGGAGCAACTCACCCCCTCCAACTCCACTTTTCTAACTTGAAAACGGACAAAAGTTTGCCTTGGATTGGGGTAAATGAGGTACTAACACGGACACCAACACTCAGGAGCTCAGAGAGACAAGTTCAGTGAAACAAACGGCAGAATACTGGAGAAGGCTTTATCTGAGCAACAGTTCAAGATCCCTGACATCTTGATAAGCCGAGTATAAAAAATAATTTAAGCCTTTGATGCCTGGGACATGTGTCCCACTAAGTATTCCTGTTGTCTGGCAGTCTGCAAATGCCAGCGCTTAAGGGGGAAGGCCTAAACACAATTTGTTTCTTTTTTGTTTGGTTTGGGTTTGTTTTGGAGGTCATTCTGCACACCTTAATTTTATTCCCACCGATTTTCCTCCCCTTGGTCTCTTTTACAGCTGCTTGTGCATATTCAATCTCATTGTAGAGAACCAGGGCCATGCCTTTTAAGCGGTCAAACACCACCTGTAAAAAACAAAAAAACAAAACAAAAACCAAATAAGAGCCTCATCCACAGGACTTAGTGTCAGTCCCAACAAAATCCTAAGTCATGAGGATACCAGTAAGGAGATAATTTTTTTTAGCAAGGTAAATTTTTCCAGGCTTTTCTGATGAGGCGTATTGTAATGAAGAGACAATAAAAGGACACGGGACTGCTTTGAATTGTGGATATTGTGGCTTGAGGTATATTATGCCTTTATTTTGTTTTTCTGTATTTTACTTGTAACTTTTGTCCTTTGGTGACTGAGTTTCGTAGTTTAATTATTTTTAGGTTTCTAAAAAAAATTCCAATGTGTTTTAGGGGGGAAAAAAGGTAAAAGGAACATTTAATCCCAAAATGGAAACAGTTTTTGTTATCAGTCTGCAGTACCACTCGTCAGTTGCCCAATTGCCAAATGTTAGCTTCCTTTACGACATTAACTTGTAATTCAAGCAACAACAGCTACAATCAAGAATGTCAAAACTGCAACAGAAACCCACAAAAATCCTTGCAGGAGGCAAGACCCTGATCCTGTGCAGATTTATGCATGTTGCTTGGCTTTAAGCACATTCATGTCCAACAGATATGCACGGGACAAGTCACGTGCTGAAGTTTAAGCACATGTGTAAATCAGTGGCACCAACCCACAGTGGGGCAGGTAATACACTCCCACTTCATGATATGGGCAGGTTGCACCATCCTTAGCTTTCTCTTCTTGCATGTACTCTTGTCAGTGGGACTATCCCAACTGCTTACAAAAAGTCATTTTTTGGCCTGATGAGGGAAGAAAAAAAATGGTATTTATGTCTAATTATATCATTAGCATGAGTATAACTATGGAATTCAACTGTTCCTCCTTCTGAAGCAATTTTGTTGGGGAGAGACTGTACTGCACAAGAGCAAGAAATGGTTTCCAATACTTGTTATCTCGGCTCATTCAAAATCGTTTTGGTTGTTATTTTCCAAACACCAGAAGCAACTGCTCCATGTGTTGGATCAACCCGATGCAAAGCTGCAGAGCCCCAAGAGCCAGATTACACCCCAGAGAGAATTGCTCTACCTGAGCTATAAAGCCCTGGACAGTCGGGGTTGAAAGGACAGGATGGGAAGAAAGGAAGACAGTAACAACTTCAAACCACACGCCAAAGCCTCCCACCTACCTTCACCACAGGCCCGTATCGGCAGAAATGTCGGGTTAAATACTGATCTGTGACGTTGGTAGAAAGCCCATCTAACCACACGCAGTTTGTAGGCATGCTCTTCCCAAACCCCAGCTGAACACAAAAGGGCAAAACTTCCATCAGTACAATTCACAAGAGTTAAAGTGACTGAACAGAGCATACCTAATTATGTGCAGAAAACTAAAGACATTTGTATGGGTTTTCTAAAATTAGCATCTCGTGCAGGTGCAAGACAAAAATCAAATAGCAATTAATGAAAATAACTGTGCATGCTTAAGCAAATACAGTGTTTGACAACATTCTGCTCTCCTACAATTTGAACGTATCTGCAAAGTGACAGGTTGGCAGCTCTGGGGACTGACAGCCTCTGTTCATCATCGATACCGGAGCAGCTTCCCAGTACAGCTTTGCCAGACATGGACCTTCAAGGCCAGGGAATGTCAGTCTCCAAAGTCTACTCAGCCCTGGGCTCCCTGCTGAGGCAGCCAACAAAAATGCTGACTAATCCCAATGATGGTGGTGGTTGAAAGCATCACGCTCTGATCTGACCTACTCATTAAAAACCATCTTACTTCCCTAAACTATGCTGCACAGGCAAACTAAGTATCCTGTGATGCTGTAAAGGAAAGGAACAAGAAGGATGCAGCCCATGGGAGGATTTCTTTACCTTGAGCCGATTATTTCCAAGATATTCCCCATCCATCTTCTTAATGGCTTTACACACACTTGCAATATCACAGTACTGCAGGAATGCATACTGAGGAACACCATTCACCTTCTTAATGTCAATATCCTGGGGAAAAAAAACACAACAGAACAAGTGACAGTCAGCAAAAGGACATTCCATGGTGTCAGATCTACGTGGACTTTTTCTAGAGACACATGGCACAGCAAGCAGTCTTTAATTAATATTTTCTTCAGAGAGAGGATTTCAGCAATAGTAGACACTGTTCTGCTGCATCTCATTCAATGTCAAACCCAAATCCTTACTGAGGCAAGGAAAGCTCTTCGTAATACAGATTTAAATCCAACCCTGCAGAAGTTAAGCCTGACCTGATCAACAAACAGCAGCTTTAGATTGTTAATATTATGTCAACAAGAGACAACTCAGAATCAAAGAAATACAGATTAATCTTCACTTGTAAAGGCTCTAAACAACCTGCTCTGATCCTCATTCCTGAGCCAAGATGCAAGTGGGGCTCCTTTGCCAAATAAACATGATCCATCCTGTTCCTAGAAACAGAAAGTGGTGCTGGGCTCCTCTCCTGAGCCAATGTGGCCGTGGCACTGACATAGCAAAGGAGAAAAGATCCTCAGCTTCCATCAGTGCTGGTATTTGATCCCCAGCCACCACAGGCGCATCCAGAAGGAAGTGCAGTCACGAGGGAGCTACCAAAGCCTAATAAAGGCTCATCTGAATCGATTTAAAATGCCAGCAAGCTTGGAGCTGACATTTGGTTAACATTCAAGCTCAGCACTAGTACTGGCAAATGTGCTGAAAGCCTCGGAACAAACTCATGATATTATGATTCATTCTGAGCTGAAAATAGAAGGTGGTGTGTTTCATTTTATTTGTTTATAGAGCACAAGCTTCCTTTGTGAGCTCCATGCCAAGGCCAGCACATGGCTCAAAGCACAAAGGTTCCCAACATCCAGGACAGGCTAATTTCATGGTTAATAAATTTAGGGACAAGGCAGCAGTTTGATAGGGTCTCACCCAAGAGCACTTTATCTGGGAGAACAGAAGTAAACAGGAAGATTTACACAACTACTCAGACTTCTATAGCCCTGGCCTAATGATTTAAGTGGAATTCCAATAGAGGACTAAATTTCCAAGTGTCTGAAGCAGCACAATCACAACCATGGCAAATTATACCTGACTACTCACCCTGGGCAAGCCAAGTCCTTCTGACAGGCACATAAAATGTCATTACTTTGCTCCTCAGCCATTGGAAGGGTTGTAAAGCTGGTGCCTTCTGCACCTGAGCTTGCAAGTTCTGATGGAAACTGCTCGAAGCAGCACTGCTGCCCAGTTCTGAGCATCAATAATGCTGACAGGACACAGTGTTTCTCAGAAAAGCCAATTTACAAGACAGTGCACTACCACTGATAAGCATTTTTACTAGGACAGAGTTTCTGCTTTAACATTAGTAAGGGTTTAAGCCGCAAACACTATGTAGATTCATAAATCAGTGCTGGTGTCGAGGATGCACAAGAGCTGCCAGACATTAGAAAATACTAAATCCTGTGTTTGTCCACATCATATGAGGAAGCACACACCCCTTTTGTGAGGGGAAGTATGTATGTGTGACTCAGTGGTTACAGAAGTATTTCAGAGCAGAGTAAGGCACAGCATGTTCATAAGCAGCCACAGCTACCAGTGAGCACATCAACTATTGGTGCTGAGGCCTGGATTCAATTAAACTGATTGTGGGTAGCTGCTGCACGTCTCTGGAAAATTCCTCTTCAATGCAACATTGGTCTGACTTGATAGAAAGTGAGAAGGAGAAGAAGGAGGAGAAAGAGGAGAAGGAGGAGAAGGAAGGGATGACTGCTGCTCTCTCTCATTCAGATAGGCTTGCTCATAAAGAAACTCCAAATCCCACAAGTGTCACCACTAATCCATCCACCCTGTGCCTCTTCTGCCCCGCTGCTGGGACACAGACTGTGACAACTCATAGCTGCTTCCACATACAGCACCTAAACCCTCTGTTTCAGAGACCAACAGGAAACTTAAGACTTCATCGAGTTGAACTGATGCAACGTGAAAATGACATGACACCAGGTGTATTTTCAGCCCAACTACCTCATTGGGCTTTCCTACAAACACTGAGCTAGCAGAACACAAGTGTTCTGTGAATGCTCCCAGGATTAAGTTATCCCCTCAAAACAAGTGTACTGAGATTTCATCCTAAATGCAAAGAAAAGCTTCCAGGTGTATTCCAGCAAGAGGAATGACTCAGATCACCATATAAAAACTGACTTCTCCGTCGCTGATGCTCAGATTTACCCCAGTCTGGAGCATTTTACAGGTGTGTATGGGAAGGGCAGGCAATGCCCTGCAGAGCACAGAGGCCTCACGTACCACTATCCCACCAAAGCGCTGGAAGATGTTGCGGAGGTCGTGGTAGGTGGTTGTTTTCTCCAGGTTGCCGATAAAGAGGGTTCTCGTTGCTTTTGGGTGGAACTCATCTATCCTCTCATCCAAAGGACGAAATTCATTCTCGCTTTCCGTTTCTAGAAGCAAAAGAGAGCAAGACGTTTGTAATACAGGGAGGGGTTTTTCATGTGGGCTTGCTTCATGCTGATTTGCTTGTTCAAGTCTACTTCCTGATGAGCAGATATGATCTGAACCAGAGTACCCCATGTCTGACAGAACTATGCAGTAACTACCTTGTGAATTGTTATTTATGCGCAATGTGAAATCTCTGCATCACACCACTGGGGAGTGCTAAGGAATCTGAGCACCCTGGGGTGAAAGATGGCTGCATTCTCCAACTGCTTCCCCAGAAATTCACCCTTTTAACAAGTATTAGTGCTGGAATGCATGAATTCAAGTGAGGCCTCACTGTAGCTGGGGAACAGTACATGGAAGAAGTTTGTTTTCGCAGATCAACTTTTAAACAAGCAGCTGAAGGACAGACTGAAAACTTCACCACATGCTCAGTGCTGGAGTGTTCACTGCTTGGTTTTTTGGGCTATGCTGCCTTGGCCTCAAAACTGCAGCCATCATTAGCTGGTTTAATTAAAAGCAGAAGGAAACAAGCCTGTGAGGACTCAGTGCTGTGCTTCTGCTCCACTGACACATGGAAGATGAGGTTGTTTCTTCAGGCAGATCCCACTATTTGAGAGGATGGCAGGTTCCCTTCTCTGAGGTTTAAGACTAGGACTCTCCCTGTTTGACCCAAGAGCAGCCACTCCTCTTGCTCTGGTTTTGGTGTACTTCCCAGTTTCTTTAAAATACGTTTCTGCTGCCTCTTTACAACAGCCCATGAATGAGCCCAGAGCAAGCAGGGCATGAACATTACCTGGTCCTATCCAGGCTGTGACTTCAATCTGCATGCCAAAGAAAAGTTTTCCTTTTGAGGCATTTAGTGCTTTTTCCTGGTCCTCCTGCTGCCGGAAGAACACCAGTCCATACCGCTCCTCAGAAGCCCCGTGAATCTGCACCGACGTCACCTTTCCATACTTCTTGAATTCATGGAAAAGTCCATCTTTAAGGCTTGTATCTAAACCAACAAATAAACAAACATAGTTTTTACCAACTTAGCAGCACCATGGAAGACATGAAGAAATCTGATCTTCCTTCTGAAGCGGGACTTCCCCCGGGTTAACCTGAACCTCAGTGTTCACAGAAGTGCCTCTGTAATTTTAGATACTCATTCTGCCAGTGTCAAAAGCTTCTGGCTGATCTTTCTCTGTGCCTTGATTTTTAAATCTAAGAAACCACAGACACGAAGTTTTACATCTCTGAAGCTTGCAGTGTAAGGTTATTACTTCTAAGAGACACCCAATTCAAGACGAAGAAGAGCTAAACAACATTACTTCATTAATAATCCCACACGGATACTGCGTAGAGCAGTTTCCCAATGCTTGGATAAGGGATCTGGACACAGCATTCAGCTCAGCCAGTTCAGGAAGGTAACCAAGCAGATTGCTCAGGTTTTGCAAAGTCTGATTCACAGCCACAGAACCTGCCTGGGACGTGCAGGGTACTGACCTCGGCGGCATGCCACTTGAAGGAGTAAGATAGAAATGAAGTCTATAGAAAGAATATTAACACTGTGGGGTTTGCTGCTCACAGAATTCATATGCATGATTTTAATTCAGGCAGTGGCCTTCACATGGCAAGTGCTTTACAAGTGATCTCATGCTGGTTATTTCCATGGAATCTTTCCTACGTCCAGCACAGGGAACACAGAGCGATCACGTGCACTCCTCAGCGAGTGGTTTATTGCATTATTCACCATTCAGTGCCATTACGAGTATACTCCTGGGACTTCAGGGCACTCAACACTGACAGAAAGCCCCCAAGTTTTTAAAAGTATAACTGAAGGAAGAATAAATGTTCATAAATAACAATTAAAATAGAAACTGAAGCAGGGGGAGGATAAATGGTCTGAGTTTTAAGTGAAAAATTTGAGTGATTCAGGTTTTTCCCTTGGGAAATCCAAAGCACCAGTTCCAGCAGCTGGAAGGGCTCAAGCCCGGGGACTGGAGAGCTGGGGACCTGCAGGATTCCTTCCCACAGATGGTCACTAATTAAGCAGTTTTCCACTGTCACACAAGCAGAGAGAGAATCCCAACAGTCAAAGACACACGATCAAGGTTATTTAACCCATTCCTATCCAACTCCCTACTCCTTTCCCCCCCCCCCATTTCACTTCCCGCGTGCCTTTACCTGTTGAGCGCACTGGAAGATTTTGAACCTTGATCCCAAAGCTTTTCCGGGGTTCATCTTTCTCCAGCGACGGAAGCAGCTGGGCTGCAGGTGCTGGGACTGCTGTCGACTGCACCGACCGTGCCGGGGACTCGTCGCTGGAGCTGCTGCTGGAGTCGCTGCTGTGGAGGGCACGAAGGGAGCGGCGTGAGTGCGCGGAGGCGCAAAGCGCCCGCAGGACACGGCGCCTCTGCTTAAAGAGCTTTTGCTTGCCCACAGACCTTCCTCCCTCCTTTGCCTGCTGGAGAGAATCCCGTTTCCATAACACAGCCCGGTTATACAGAGGAATTCAGAGTCATTCCACAAATATTCTCCTACTGAGCCCTCAGAGGAGGCGCAGGGAAGCGGAGTATGGGTAAAATGTCAGACAGATCCTGTTACGCGCCGTGACAATGGTGGAGATTTAATTAAGTGTAACACAATGTTGTATCAGCTTAGGAGCTGTGTGGGAAGGCTGCAGAGATACAAAGAGGACACACACAGGTCTGATGAAGCCCAAAATCCCTCCCAGTGCTCTCATGTGTGAAGGAAGAAACATTATCGTGCTGTCAGGTGCCGCTGTCAATCCAAGAGTCGACCCCAGAGCTCTCCTCGTCGCCTCCTTTAAAGAAATCTTTAAGGAAAGATCTGTACTTCCAATACAAAAACCTCGTGTGAGAAAACCATGGCAAGTTTTTGGGTCAACTGCTCCAGAATCACAGAATGGTTTGAGTTGGAAAGGGCCTTAACATCATCCAGTTTCAACCCCCTGCCCTAGGATAACCCGGGCAGCTGAATATGAACCAGCCAATGCTATCTGAAGGCTCCGCCTCAGCGTTCAACTCTGGGGTATGAAGAATTCAGACCCAAGAACATGATTTATAAACAATAATTATAACAGAAGAGGATTTGCATGTTAGATCATACAGGAATCAACCTATTCCACCGACTCTTGATGCTGCAGATCATTAGACGCTTCACAGGAGAGCAAAGAAATACAGAGAATGATGTTATTAAAGCTTGCCCAGTGGGGACACGTCATCCTCCTTCAGTGGCTCATTCCTTCCCTGAGGCACGAGGGCTCATAACATGGCTAAAAATAATTGTGTCTGACATAACCCTGGAGACTCTCCTCCTCCATCACAAGAGCAGCCTTCTAAAACATGCTGCTGGAATTTGAACTCAGAGCCTGGCAGGGGGAGAGCTGCCACGTACAAAAATAACCCCTGCGCTTGTACATTGCTGCTGGCCACTGGATTTCTGTGTTCCTCTCCGTACTGTAGCAGGAAAAGGAAACACAGGTTTATCTCTATCTTACTACAATTATTTCATGGGTTTTTCTTACTCTCTTTACATTAAACCACTTCACTGTTCCTATTCTTTTCTCAGGAAACCATTTCAGGCTTCTAATAATTTTCCTGACTTGATTTTGTGACCTCTCTTCTGCTACACCCCCTTTTCATGGGGGTACAGTTTCAGGCAGCAGCCACAGAATCCTTTTCCTTCCAACAATCCAGAAAACTGTGTTTTTTTCCTGAACATCTTGGTGCAATGAGTACTGTGGCGCACTGTTAAAAGCCCCTGGGCTCTGTTCCAATTATATCTGGAGGCACAGATAGAAGGGAATCTCTGTCCCAAAATACTTACAAACAATTGAAGGAGGATCTAAAACCACACCAGACCAAAACAAAACAGGTCAAAAAAACACAGAAGTAATAATAAACATGAGAACCTCTCCTCCCATCTCAACCTCTCATTACAACCCTCCCATCCAGTTGACATGGAGCTGCTTCACACGCTGGTTCCCTTCCCACACACTCTCCTCCTACTCCTCCATCCCCAGAGGAGGAAGTTCAGCATCACTGGGGGAGAGGAGAGAAAATAAAGCCGAGCCAGGGGAGGAGTGAAAAACAGAGCCATTCCTCCTGCTCTCCTCTTCTGAGTGGGCCCTGTTCTGTGCTCACCAAGGGGTGGCCACCGCACACCACCCAGCCTGTTATTTCACATGGAATCATATTTACCAAATCAATCCATAGTTCATTTTGTTCCTCAGCTCCAAATTTCCTTCCAGGATGCTCAATCCCAGACACATTTTCCTTCGAAATTTGTAAACTCTATTTCTGCCTCACCTGCATTTGTGCAACCTGCTTCCATGCCCTCTTTGTTAATTAAATTGCTAAAAGTGAAGGATGCTGCAATTCACTCTTCATCTTTGGCCACAGAGATGTTGCAAGGGCTGGAGCAGCTCTGCTCTGGAGACAGGCTGAGAGAGCTGGGCTGGAGAAGAGAAGGCTCCTGAAGGGGACACCTTAGAGCAGCTCCAGTGCCTGAAGGGGCTGCAGGAAACCTGGAGAGGGGCTTGGGACAAGGGCCTGTAGGGACAAGCCAAGGGGAATGGCTTTAACCTGCCAGAGGGGAGACTGAGATGAGCTCTTAGGCAGAAGCTCTTCCCTGTGAGGGTGCTGAGGTGCTGGCACAGGGTGCCCAGAGAAGCTGTGGCTGCCCCATCCCTGGCAGTGTTCAAGGCCAGGTTGGACACGGGCTTGGAGCAAGCTGCTCTAGTGAAAGGAGTCCCTGCCCGTGGCAGGCGTTGGAACTGGAGAAGCTTTAAGGTCCCTTCACAAGCCACTTAATTAATTTATGATTTATCCCATTCCTTCTGCCTCCACCTTTCTGCCAACTCTGGCACTGCTGGATCCCCTCAAGTGCTCTTGTCTACAGCATTTTGGGAAAGGACAAACCCAGCCCCACAGGAACAGCTCCTCAGCAGTCTCAAGGGGCAACATCAGCTATCGCCTGGGGCTGTGAAACAGATTGGCAAAGAACAGAAGAACTTCTTTGAATACACAAATACAGTCAGAGAATGTGTGTGGAGAATCTGAAAACAATTCCAAGGGTGCCACATGGTTCACACTGCCCTGGGGAAGGCTGAAGTGAGAATTTAGGGAGGCAGCAAGCCTCTTGCCCCATGTGTAATTTACTTTCTCTTCTCACATCTTGATGCTCAGGACCATGACCAACCACGTCCTTCCTAAAGCATTTTAAATGTTCTACTTTGCTAAGATTGGATCTTAGCAAAGATTAAGAGGCAGCGCTGAATTTCTCTTTAAGCAGTGCTTTAAAAAGGAACAGGCTATTTTTAGTTGTTTTGGCTTTGTGTTGACTTTTTATTTAATGAGGATGTTTAAAATATGGAACATGCTGTTAAAATCCCAGCGTTCCAGTGGAAAATAAAGATACTCTCCAGGTACCACCCTCAGACATCGAAGTGATGAAACAGCAGCATAACACAGTGATAAATTCTACAAGAATTTGAATTCCACACGGCGCTGGGAAACAGTGATCATGCTGAGAATTCCACTTGCCCAGGGAGTTTTGGGGATACATGTCCCTAAGCAAACCCAGACTTTCTGTGACATTCCAGAAGGAAAAAAAGAATCCTTATTTCCTGCCTCTGTTTTTAGAAAGGGGAAAAATACATTAGCAAGAACAATTCGCCTTTCTTTAGGAAAGGCCTCATCGCTTTTCCGATTGAAGAAATGTGGATATGATAACTCAAAAGTCAGTCGAAGGTTTTATGCTGTGTGAATAGGGGAATGATGGAAGAGTTAATTATAGCTGCTGTGTCATGCAGTTAGAGCACACAGCAGAGGCAAAGCAAAGCATCTGACAGGGAATTCTGTGTAGTCTCAAGCAGAAAAACAGAACTCTCTTTCAACTACCCCAGCTTTAAAAATACACAAGACTGAAGCATGGAAGCTGCATGAGGATATGTTCCCAGAATATTAAAATGAGAATATGGCTTTGCTTTTCCTTGGGAGTAATTGTGAAAGCAACTGCCCGCTGCCAACTCACAGAAAACAAGTCATTAAAAATTCCTCTAGCAAAAGTCAGTTCCTAAGGCTTTTGGGAAAAACAAGCTGGGAAATGTGAAGGTGGGAATGCAACAGATGGGGTAAAACAGCAGCTCTGATAATGTACTTCTTGAGAGTAATGCAAGTGATCAATAGGGCTTGGGGCAGGCCAAAAGAAAAAGCCTCCAACTTCATTTTGCACTTCTAGCAGCACTCAACCCGGGGTGATGTGTTCCAGCAGCAGAGCACGCTCTGGCACCCGGCCTTTTCCCAACTCAGGAGAACCTGCTCTTCAACATCGCTGTAAACTCAGTGCAGCACAATGCCAGCATGCGGGAAGCTCATCTCCGGAGCTGTCACAACACGGCACTGCGCAGGGAGGGAGCCGGGCTGGGAATCTGCCTCCGAACACGTCAGGCTCATGGAGCTGCCTCCTCAGTCGTG
The DNA here is from genome assembly GCF_028554395.1 of Pezoporus wallicus. Lineage (NCBI taxonomy): Eukaryota > Metazoa > Chordata > Aves > Psittaciformes > Psittacidae > Pezoporus > Pezoporus wallicus. The sequence continues at coordinate 39,905 of NW_026636733.1, read as the reverse complement.
GTGACATGTGCTTGCTTAGGAGGAACAGCAGCATTTAACCAGGAGAGGGTTTCAGAAGCATTCTGGTGCAGCCCAGAGAGCTTCTAAAACCGGTTTCACTCCAGCTTTTATCATGGCAGCACAGCGATGCAAAATAGAGGTTTTTGATTGTATTGTCAGCAAAACCTGATGGAAACCCTGAGCCATAGAGGAGATTGCTCCTACTTTAATAAGGAGGTACACATGAAATCCCTTGCTTACACATGCACTTTACTACAAGTGTAGCTTACAAGCCCTTTTAAAATATTAACCTGCCTTCCATAATTGCCTACAAGATGTGAGTGCTATTACTCACAGCATTTACCTACGTATCTATTCTCTATTAATCAAGATATAATCTATTTGTAATCTTTAACTTTTCTGGGCTGAATCCCAAAGACTTCATATGTAACAACCCAGCAATATTGTTCAGATCACAAAATTGAGGCTCACATATGGAATTGTGGAATCATGGAATCCCAGACTGGTTTGGGTTGGAAGGGACCTTAGAAGCTCCTCCAGCTCCAACCCCTGCCACGGGCAGGGACCCCTTCCACTAGAGCAGCTTGCTCCAAGCCCCTGGGTCCAACCTGGCCTTGAACACTGCCAGGGATGGGGCAGCCACAGCTTCTCTGGGCACCCTGTGCCAGCGCCTCAGCACCCTCACAGGGAAGAACTGCCCAAGATCTCATCTAAGCATCCCCTCTATCTAAATCTACCAAAATCCACCATCTACCTAACTTAAATCTACCAAACACATCAGGTTTCAATAGGGAACAGCTCATTTAGTACAGTTTTCCTTTTCTCACTTTTAAGTGCAAAGACGACATTTCAAATCCTGGTGCACGCATCCTGCATAACCAGTCCTCGTTCCCATAGAAAACTCTCAGCTTTAAGTAATTGCCTTTTGCAGTTCTAGTAACTAACTAGGAACTTACACTGCATTTATGTGTGAGAAACAGAGAGCGCCGGAGCCAAGGACACAAAGTGAGCGGTTCTCTTTGTTCCGCAGCAGAAAGGAGATAAAAGGGAGACTCCAAACCCTGGCTGGAACAGGCTACCCGCTGCTTCGCGTCAAAGGCAGCCGAGCTGAATCAAGGCATCTCACAACCTGCTCTCCCCGGCTGCAATTTAGAATGTGGGACAATTGTCATTCCTAGGAATTGATTTGGGAACGGTGAGTCAGCTGCGAGGCTGGGGACTGCTCTGGGAGGCAGGAAACGCCGCAGCCTTCGTGGAAAATCAAGCAGGCAGAAGCGTTAATGCGCACCGCGGGTGATGTGCTGCCAAACGTCGGGTTTGAGAACACCAGCAAAGCAGAACGGACCTCTGAGTGCTAGAGCAAGGTGAAATCCAGGCCACCGAACACCGGCTGAAACCCTCTGCAGTTTTCAATGCCAAATTTCAGCAGGGCACAAAATTACAAATGACTCTTGTTTTAATAGCTGCCTTCAAAATATGTTGAACTGGTAAATGATCCAGGCTTCCTCTTAGAGAAATATGCAGAGTGATTACTCCTTTTCCTGCCAAAATTAACTGAGATCAGGAACTCTGCCTACATCAGCTATGATTCAATACCCTGTCAAAATGATCTCCAAGTCAAGATTATCTCCTAGAAAGATCTACCCGGGACAAGCTCCAGCCCCAGCTGACAGCTCACGGCTGATGTCAGCAGCAGATTCCCGAGTCAGGAAATCCAAAGTTAATGTACAGTCAGCTCTGAACACCAACAGGAACCCTTTATTCCTCATCCCTCCCTTTCCAGATCTGAGTTGTGTCACCACAGACAATCCCTACACAAAAACCACCAGCTCGTGCCAAAGGCAGCTTGTGACAATGCGCATGAACAGCACTGCTTGGGATGGGGAATGCAGGGACAGGCCAAGGGGAATGGCTTTATCCTGCCAGAGGGGAGACTGAGATGAGCTCTTAGGCAGAAGCTCTTCCCTGTGAGGGTGCTGAGGCGCTGGCACAGGGTGCCCAGAGAAGCTGTGGCTGCCCCATCCCTGGCAGTGTTCAAGGCCAGGTTGGACACAGGGGCTTGGAGCAAGCTGCTCTAGTGGAAGGGGTCCCTGCCCGTGGCAGGGGTTGGAGCTGGAGGAGCTCTAAGGTCCCTCCAACCCAAACCAGTTTGGGATTCTATGACCAGCTCTCACTAGAAAACACAAATCCTTGTGATAATTTATTATATCAGGATCAGGCTCTGGAAACAGTTTGATTTCTTGGCCCTGGGAAAACAGCACCAGAAAATGGGTCAAAGTATCCTGAATGCACCCATGTGTTGTAATTAAAAAGACCCGATTATGGCCAGGCAGCAGCCAGCAGAAAGTATGACACTAACTGCTTAAAAAAGGAAAACCTTTAAAAAACCATCACACTCCAGTGTAGCTACAGATTAAAGATCTTTTCCCACAAAACACCTTGACTTCTGGATGAAAAATGATATACTGAAATCAGATATGAACAGGTCTACTACAGGTGCTATTTCTGTCCTACTACTAAATACTTCAGGTATTTAACCAGAATTTTCCCCATTCTCTATATATGTTCAGATCAAAAACCACACCTCAAATCACACACACCATAATAAACCCATTCCCAAATACATGAGACGCTGCCAGGTTGCTCCAGAAATCCAAATGGGTATTCAGCATGTTCAAGGAGGAATAACTAGGATGAAAACTCAGGAGTTCTGGGCAGACATTGTGTTGTTAGAGCTGATTGCAACGCTGACCTAAATATTCAAGTGCTGTACACATGATGTGTTCTACATAATTCCAGTCCGCACTAGTGTTTTGTAAGGGGAAAGAAACATCTGTAGAAATAAATACAGGGTTCCCCCCCCCCAAGTTAAAAGAGTTGTTGAACCTGAAGATCTCAGAAAACCCAGTCCAACATCTGAAGTTTGTTTGTGTGAGGAGATCAAGAGGTAACGTGTTGTTATGGTATTTCACAGGCTACAGCTGAAGGGGCTCAGCCCCCAGCACAAAGAGCTTGAACCCTGTTCCTCCACTTCGTACCAAAGCTCTACATTCCACATCAGTATATATGTATATGTATATATATATATGTAAGCAGTATATAAGCTGCTTGGTGGGAAAGGGTGGAGGAAGCAAGCTGGGGAGCAGAGAGCTACACCTAATATTCTTTTGCTGTATGGTGTAATTACCCTGTGCCCATCACCCCAGCCTCCAGCACCTTTGTTGCCTGTGGTGGAACGCACGCCGGGATGCGATTGCGTGATGTCCCTGGCACCCTTTCAAGGCGCTGAGAACTCGCCACCCAAGGAACTCTGGTTTGTACATCACACACCCTGAAGTATTTAACAACACACAGCTCTGATAAAACACACAGCTATGATAAGCTACGGAGAAGGAAAATGAAAACACTGCATGAAAGGGGCAAACAGTCACAAAAAACACCCGACAAATAAAAAAGAGCATTTACTGCTCTGAAGAAAGACCATTAAACATTGCAGACAAATGAAACCAGGACATCCTCTTCCCCTTCCCTTTTTCTGTCTTCCATACCCAGAAAAGAGACTTAAGAAACCTCCTGCTGGGCTGGGATCCTAAATGGAATGAAATGAAGTTAAACTATGTTTAAAGGCCATGGGAAAGCAACGGAGCCACAACAACTCTGTGTCCTTCAGTGACCCGGGCTGCTGCAGCATCACTTTCAGCCTCTGACAAGGAAGTTTTTAAGATACAGTCTACAGATAATATATTTTATATATATATATATAAAAGATATATGTTATATTTTATGGTATGTCATTGTTTTATACGTATAAAATAATAATATACCATTTATTTAACCCAAGTCAAGTGCCTGGCTTATTAACAGCCCATTTTAATTTCTGTTTTCCGTTACAGCCCGTATTAATGTATTTACTTTAGTCATTTTATTGTGATGTCTGACACCTGATCTCTGATGAGAACAGAGAAATGAACCACGGAAAAGCTGAAGATGCTCCTCAGAAGGATGGGGAAAGGGGTACTCCCACCCCCAGAACCACTTTCCCTGGAGCCACGTGCTCTGTGAGTTTCAAGACACCCTTTTAGTTCTTCCCTCCAACTAAATAATCCATTAGGATCACTAAAAAGATGTTTATGTCAATCCCTGTCTGGCTGATGGAGACTGTGCCCAAGCCACTGTCAGTGTTCCCACCTCGACCTACATCCCTGTGTCCTCAGGCTCTGAATAAAAAACACTAACCTGGGAAAAAAGAAAGTCATGGTTACAAACACATCAGCCCATGTGCATAGCAAAGAGCCAACTCAGCAGCCACCACAACCTCCTACTGCTGGGAAGGTGCTACTTCAGCCCTCTGATCCCCACGCTGGCTGCACGCATGGGGCTGGTGCTGAACCTGGGAGCAGCCGGAGTTGCCACCACATGGATGCTCCCGGGGAATGGTGGGACTGCTCAGAACTGAAACTCCAGGAAGCTGGAGGAAATGCCTTCTCAGCAAACAGCCACGGTGACGGAGCTCGATGCTGGGAAAGATTAAAGGGTGAAGTACAAAGCCAGCTCTTTGGCGGAGCTTTCCCACAATTAGACTTCCACCGATGCAAAGAGAAGAAAGAGGGTGGGTGTGAGAATGTGTGAGCCCAAAGAGCATCTGTTTCTTAACATCACCTTCATTCAGGCAACTTTGGGTCAAGAACCAGCCCTTGTGGGAAGTCCCGCTGCAGCCACCCCAAATTCCCACCTACTCTGACCACATCAAGCAATGACAGGACCTGCCTGCAGGATTGCTGCTGCTCAGGGCAGCTGGCACCCATAGCCCTGCAATGGCAATGGTGTGGGGAAGAGAACGATGAGGCAGAGTTCACTGCTGCAGCACAGGAATGGCTTGTTCGGGCTAGAGGAAAAATGGCTTTCACCCCTTTGGCCAAAATTAGTGTAATGCTGTTGAAGAAAACAGCTTCTGCCAGCTCTCTGCAGTGATCTGAGCTGGCAGTTTGCAACCTCAGAGCATATGAAAGCTGCTTTTAAATAACCATTTTAGCTCCAGACTCAGGGAGGTAGGTACATGTGAACATCCCTGCATTGCAGATGGAAACGTAAGGTAAGAGGAGGCCAAGGGCTTTGGCAAAGGTCATTCAATGAATCACAGAGCGAGCAGGCTGAAGAACTTGATCTCCTGGCTCCTGGAGGCCAAACCTGTTCAAAATACCAAGAAAGCAACATTTCAAGGCAGTTTCCTCAACAACTGCCCTGCTTTCCTGAAGGGATCTACTGTGTATCTTAGGAAAACACCCCACAAAGCTCTGTTCCAAGTACTGCCCACAAGCCAGGAGCATGAAATGCCAGTTAAAATGTAACCCTGCCTGCGTCCAACTATGCTACTACGTGTTTACTTGAGGGGTAAAAAACAACTCCTTTCACCTTAAAAGCACTGTCAAATTATTTCCTGGGAATAACACAATTTTGAAACCATTTGGCCTTAATGATCCTGACGTGAGCACCAGCCATTTATCAGAAGAAAAGCCTGATTTATACAATGCTAAACCCAAAAAAGCACCAGCTCTGATTCACTCCTGGGTTATTTCAGTCTTGCAGAGGTATAAGTGCTTTCTAACATAGAGCTGCTGGTAGATCATAGCAAACAGAGCCATGGAATCAATTCCTTGTGTTTTAGAAAAGCATCACATCTTGGCTTCAAAACCCCAAAGCTGGTGCTATTTGTACAGCCCCCATCCCTGACAGCTCTCATCAGGCTGCTCCCTCATCTCCTGCTCCCCAGGGCTGCTCTCCCTGCCTACCCAGGCAGCAAGCCCTGGCCCCATGCTCTGCCCTGCCAAAGATGAGAAGCATCAACCACCTCCCTCTTCAAGGAGCTGGATTTTAGCATAACACAGAATGCCAGCCCTTGAAATTCCCAATTTGGAGCAGTTTTGAAACGGGGCATCCTCTGCTATAAACAAATGGAACTGCTCTTGCACTGGGAGTTGCACTGAAGGGCACGCCAAGATCCAGAGCTGATAAACAATGTGAAGTGAAATTGGGAACACATGAAGCTTAATATAGAAATTCCATTTATGGCAGATAATGCTGTGGAAGTTTAGTACTTCTAAAAATGGTCACCATTGTCCCAAGGGCTCAGTCTAGAAGAAAACAGACAGAATGACCACAGCTCTCCATCACGAACAGGGACATTGATTAAGGCTATGTTTCAAACAGCATTTCTCTCACTTTACATCTCCTACCTTTTAGAGACTTTTAAAAGAACACCAAAGAGATGAAGGGAAGAATAATTTTGGAGGGGTTTTTTAATATCCTTTTCTAGACCAGCAACAGCAACTGGAAGATGATGCACAGGAGCACTCTGTACAAGCAGAACAGGAGCTGGTATTCTTGTGTAAAGACCTACTTAAAATGGAAGGCCTGGGAAAAAAAATGTCATTTCTGTGATCTCAGGCATACATTATGAAAGAGAAGACATTTGATGAGTTGTATGCTAAGGATTAATTTGCCATTTAAAAATGCAGAGAACAGATGGATCTCTTGGCTAGGACTATATTTGGGAATTACTTCATTTTCCTGCCCACATGCAAATAAAAATATGACTAAAAGTGGAACTTTCTGTGAGATTCCACATGGGAAGAAAATACTTCAGTCATGAAAATAAGATGAGAAAGACAATCTCTGTTAAACAGGTGAAGCACCACAGCAGAGTGAATGTGTATCGTATTGGAGGGGAAAATGTGTCTTTACATTTGTCAAGCAACTACACAGAGTACTTCAGCCTTAGGTATTTAAAAATCCCATAAAACCAGTATCAGAGTGGTCCTTGTGATGGTCTCTTAAGAGTAATTTCTAATAAAGCACCCTACTGCAATTTAGTTTGGCAACGGTTTAGCGACTAAACCTCCACATGGTCCAAGGATGCCCCTTCCCAAAAGCCTGGGATGGTTCCATCTCACTGACCAGGGATTGTAACACTAGGGTGAGGACTTCAGAGCTGTGGGAAAAATGCAAAAAGAGGGAAACATGCAAATAAAACCTGCCTTAACAGCCTCCCAACTCCCTGGATCGACTGCCTTTACAGCCTTGGCCTCCAAACCACATGGCAGCGTATTGTTACCAGGGCTGAGAAAGGAGGAGGCAATTCAGCTGGCACACTGGGATCCAGGACAAGAGAAAAGTCCTCCAAGGAATTCCCACAGGCAAAACCCATGTGCCCCACCTGTGTGCCTCCTTTTGGGATTCAGTGCTTTACAACCTCCAACCCACAGCAGGCACGGTCTGCAAGCCACACATAGAGCATTAATGAAGCATCTTCCTTTTCTCACATGGGGTTTCTAGAAGCTACAGGGAAACTGCCTGTTAAAAAGCAAACCCAGCATAAACTCCTTCTGGAATAACTGCTAGATAGCATCTACTTGCTTCTCCTCTAACAACCCAACAAGCCATTCCTCACCTCCCTCCACCTCAAAACAAACAGAAAACTCACAAGCCACCATTTACCCAGCAAAGCCCCGACCGGCGCAGGACAGGATGTCTGTCTGTGGTGTATTCCCGGCCTCTGGATCAGGGATAAGCCCAGCTCCACGCGCATTTAGAAGGCAAAGAGGGATACAAAAGTGGTACTAACCCGATAGCTCCCTTTCTGTGACTATTCATCCTTCCCAATCCAGACAGCAGGACATACCAGGCAGTAAACAAACACCGAAGGGAGGGACTAACTTCAAAGCCACTGTGTAAATCTTACATAATTTGAGGGTTTGAGATCTTGCAGCAACCTCTTACCAAACAAGCTGATACAAGGAGGTCAAACCTGTAGCAGCCACAGTAAGTAGGGCGGCTTTGCATCTCTCAACCAGCTCCGTCTGCCCACAGGGACCCAGTGCAGCTCATTCTTGGGAATTCTCGGTCAGGAGGAAAACACTGCCTTCCTTTCACCCCTTATCGCACTGGAAAAGCTTTCTACTCTCAAACAGATGAAAGATAACAAAATACGTGAGGGCACTCACTGCCAGGCTCTGCTGGAAATGCATCTTAATCACTCTCCTCCTTTCTAAAGGGCTTGATGAGGTCTTATTTTATATATTTAAATACACATACATCTCCTCATCATGTTTTTGCCCAGATATAAAAACAACGACAATTCAGGGGCATCTATGGAAAATATAAGGCAACTGTAGAAGAAATGAGGAGAGGGCCCTGAAAACCACTGCCCTCCCATAAAAACGATTCTCCAACGGGTCCCTTTGCTGCCATCCTAGATTTTTAAGTGTCTTTCAGCTGAAATCATCACTTTGAGCTACATAAAGCAACTGTACACATAAGCATAGATGTTTTACAAAGAGAAGTATTCAAAAGGTTCCACATTTCACTTCTGCAAATAGGAGAGAGGTCTCGACGGCTGGAAGGAGATGGGACATTTGCTCTCAAAACCCAGCAAGCACCAGGAAACTAAAGATCAGGTCCCCTACCCTTGCTATGGGATTCTTGGAAGGAGGAAGGAGGGATTCAAGTTTTGCTTCTTAATGCCATGCACCAAAACAAAAACAGTATTAGGCACCTAATAAAGTGAGGTTTTCATGGGGTTTATTCATACAGCACCTACACAGCACATGTCCCTCCTCCTTTTGGAAACTCAGCTTCTGCTTCCCTTAAAGATCTTCAAAACCAGCCTAACATACGTGAATTGTGTTTCCTCTATACAACAAAGCCGTCACTTCACTTGAGTCTGTGATTTTCCACTGGGAAATGTGCCGTGTCCTCCCCTCCACACGGCATTACCAGCTGACAGCGGTGATTTGCAGAGGGATATCTAATCACCCGCTAAGAAGCTTTCATGCTTAAAACCTCGATGCCATCATTAGTGGTTTTGGCACTTGCGATGTCATGGATGGGCTATGCTTGATGCTTGGATGTTAAGGGCAAACTTAACTGCATCAGTTACATGGTTAGTTCAGCTGGCAAAGGCTGAGGGATGATATTCTTCTGGTTTTCCCCAATTAGGGTTATTTACCATTTATTCACATCCCTGTGACCTCAGCTGAAGCACACCATGTTCCACCTAAAGTTGTTTTTAAGGTTAATGACCAGAAATACCTCAAAAAGAGATTCAAAGGGAAGGTTTGCCACCTGAAGGTACAACAGCGCATGCATCCACACCTCTGGCAGAGCCAGAAACATCCTCTCTGGGGAGAAAAACCCCAAATCACTGTTTTTACAAGTCCAACCATTGAGATGTGAAAGGACGCTCTGTGCATGCTTTAATGGCAGCACGTATGACTGAACACAGGCGGCGGCTGGGTTCTTCCTTTGATCATCCTAATGACCAGTGTTTTTTCCGGAAGCATTCAGTACAACCTTCCTCTTTTGCTATTCATCCCTCTGCGTGAATATTCATTAGAAATTATTAAACAGCCCATTATTCCAAAGGTCTTTACGGTGGGAATCCTCTCCCCCACCTTTTGGTGCCTGTAATGTATGTGTCTCCATCTGAGCTGTCTAGACTCCATCAGCCGCGCAGACAAGCAGGCACTTCTAGGCTATGATCCCTCTAATCTATTTTAGTGATGATTCACATCCCAGTTGTATTTCTCACAAAGAAAGAGGAATCAGGACCATTCCCACAGCGGAAGGCCCCCAGCACTACACTGTTCCCTGGATCTGGTTGGTTTTGGGGGGGTTTGATTCCCCCTTACCCTTTGGGTGTGCTGCAGGAAGAGAACAGGAGGCAGATTCCTTCCTGACTTCAGGATCCCTCAGTCGAAGCCCTGCTCCTGAGATGAAACACGGGCAGCTTCAACTTCCCTGACCTCAGCTAATTCTTTCCTTCCCTCAGCCTACTCAAGATGATTAAGCAAAATACTTGGAAGGAAATCAAAGCCTTAAAAACGCAATTAGAAGTGACCATTTTGTTAACGCGCGCACACACAACCCCAAAGTCAAATCCCATCCACCAGCAGCACCACTCCTTCCTCCGTGCAGGAGGGTTATTATTAATGATAATCAATGCTTAGCAGCTCCCACGAGGCTAACAAACAGCCCAACGCAAAGCTCAGGAGGCCAACGTGTCCCCCGACGCCGGTGGGAGCAATGCCTTCCATACGGCTCCTGGTTTTCCCACTGTTCCTGAAGGAGGAGGTTGGGAAGACGGGGAATTGCCAAACCTCACACCAGATCTGCAGACCTGAAGCTGTGACCTGGAGATGTTTGTAAGACACGGCAGGCTCTCCTCCCTCCGCAGGTAAGGCCAGAAACCTCTGTATTTGCTAACAAAGACTCGGATATAACTGCAAGAAGCTTTTACAGCATCAAACAAAACCAACTGCTCTAAGAGAATGCAATACAATAAAGTCACGAGACGATCAAAACAGCTCTCATCATGATAAAGGACCCTTTCTCCTTCACAGCCACCCCCAACACGATGCACTTTTAAAGAGTCCCTTCCCGAGATTTATTTAGGGAAAAAGACGGATTTCTTCGCCTGTGAAGGCAAATGCCCTTTAAAACAGCAGCCGTTCAGCTCCTGGGCCCCGCTACAGAAACAAAGGCTGACAGACCAGATCCCGATCAACACCTACTGCTGCACATTTAGGAAGAGGCTTAATTGCTTTGCCATTCAGAGCCAGCAATTACCACCTATTACTGTGAGTACTGCGGAGGGGGGGGTGTTAGGCGCTGAAGCAAAATCTCCACTCTTTCCTGGGGCCACTCACGCACTGAAAACTGTGTAAAAAAAAAAACCAAAGATACCATCTGAAAGGATTTTATTGTGTATTCACATGAAAATGGGGGGTGGGCTCTCCCGGAGGGGCTTCGCAATGGTGAGAAACCTCGGGTTTATGTCACAACTGCGTCCTACCTGCTCCGTATCCGATGACATTTATCTTCGGATCTGGTTTTGGGGGGCTCATTTCTCCGTCGGGCGCTGAAGGGAGGTTTTAAGGACAAAAAAGCGAGCTCGAACGCTCGAGGTTACCTCGCTTCCACACAGGCGCTGCCGTTCCTCTGTGCGGGTAAACCCCTTCCTTCCCCCAGGAGCTAAACCCGCCGCAGCGAGGGGCTGGGGCTCTGTTTGAACCATTTTGACCGTTTCTAACGCGGTTTATTTGTGTTTCCTGAGGTGTTTTTCGCCGCCGCGGCTGAGGGGCGGCGCGCCCGGCCGGCTCCCGCCGGTTCAGACCGGTTCTGCGGCACAAACAACCCGCCCTCCGCGCTCGCTGAGGCGGCCGCCGGGGCTGCGGGTGCCCGCGGGCAGGGAACCAGCCGCCCTCGGCTCCCAAACACACCGAGCTTCCCTCTCGGTGTCCCCGCTTCCATCACAGCCGGGCTCCGAGGCGACCTAAAGCGGGGGGGGGGGTATCTCGGAGCGAGGTTAAACCCTCCTCATGCTCATGGCGGACGCTGAGGTAACGCGAGTCGGCGCCAGCCCCAGCACCGCGGGCACGGCCTCGGCTCCCTCGGGCTGAGGTGAGGAGGGGACGGAGGGCCAGGGCAGCTGCGATCCCGGGCGGTTTATCACCTCTTTCAGTCCACAGGACCGTGTATTTATGTGTACACGTGTGCGTGCAGAGGTGGTGTTTTTAAAGGAGAATATAAAGGTTTGCTTTGTTGTATTGAGCACAAAAAAAAACATCTCTTTCTTGAAAGGTATTTGAAATCTGCCTCTGCTCCATCTCAAAACGCTCGATACGCTCCCAAGGGTAAGGGAAGATGCTGAGGAGGATGGAGGGGGTTATATTTAGATGAGAAGCAACGCGGGCTGACACGAACAGAGACACACGAAAGAACAAAGTGAAAACGCTCGACAGTCGGTAACAAACCCCTGAGCTTTTAATTTTCCTTCCCTTAATTCACGTTTCCCTGCGCAGAGCGAACATCAAAGCGGCACAGGGCTGCATGGGAACAGGAGGTGAGGATGAGGTGTTGCTGCACCTATTACAGGAGTTACTGTTGCCTTTGTGGTAAGTGAAAAGGAAGCTTCCTACTCCACGTAATTTATTTATTATTCCTTCAGTCTTTGCCTAATTCTCTTCCCCACACAAACAGGAACGTGCTCAACCCTCTCAGCCTGCCAGAAGAGATGAAAACCACTGACGTTATCTCTGCAGTGCAAAACTGAGATGGAATCAGTTCACATCAGCAAAGGCCATCGCACACATCCTGACATAGAGCCTCAACAGCCCCGTTTAACTCCATTCTTCCCGATTTTTCAGCTGTCCCCAGCAGAGGCATCTCTGAACACACTGAAGAGCCCTGACTCCAAGCCTAAGTCAGTGATTCATCACTTGCTGGCAGACAAACTATGCGGGAAAGAGGCGATGAAGACAATGGTAGGGAAAGGTTTGAATGATGCAATGAAACTGAATTCACTTTCTGCTACTTTCGCTTTGAGTTGTTTGAACGGGCTAAGAAAGTCCCTGAGAAAACAGAATGCATTGGAGACTCCATTGAGGCTGCAGGGAGCCTGTTTTTCCCATGATTAAAATTCTCTTGGCAGTGTTTTTCATCAGTTTATTTCAATATTAAGACACATAAAATAACACATACGTGTTCCTTTCCAACTGTAACTCACTGCTCCAGAAAGAATTTCATCACAATCAAACTCTAATTACTTGCCCACTCCTCAATAGAACTTTAAAATCCATTTCCAAACATCTCTATGCACAACTTCCTGCTTTGTTTCAGCACTGTGCTCTCCTAGATCCTGGGGAATATACATAAAGTCACTTTGCATGGAAGCTGAAGTTGTCCTTTTAATCCCAGAGCAAATCTTTTTTTACAAGCTATAGGAAATTATTCACCTCTGCAGTAACAATCCAGCATTGACATCAACCAAATAACCACTCTAAATAAATCACAGAATCACAGATGGTTTGGGTTGGAAGGGACCTTAAAGCTCATCCCGTTCCAACCCCCCCGGGCAGGGACCCCTTCCACTGGAGCAGCTTGCCCCAAGCCCCTGTGTCCAACCTGGCCTTGAGCACTGCCAGGGATGGGGCAGCCACAGCTTCTCTGGGCACCCTGTGCCAGCGCCTCAGCACCCTCACAGGGAAGAGCTTCTGCCTTATCTCCAACCTGAACCTCCCCTGTTTCAGTTTGAACCCATCACCCCTTGTCCTATTGCTCCAGTCCCTGATGAAGAGTATAGAAATACATTAGAGAAGGTTCAAAAGGAAACCTCAGGTCACCGATCTGTGACTTTACACACACACATGCACGCAGTGCTCATACTTTCACATTCTGAACCATCACCTCTAGGAAACCCAAGGATCCTGTGCATCAGTTTAGATCCTGTCTGGACAAGGTACCTCACCCGGTGTTTAGGAGCGACACGTCCCGCTGCTCAGTGCCGGGAGGCGGCACAGCAGCAAAGGGCTAGAAATAATCAGTACCACGTGGAGCAGCACGAAACGTGTTGAACCGCCTGACTTTACAGAACGCACTAAAAAAAGCATGGAAATTATTTTTAGCACATTGGAACACCTCGAGCAGCAGCCTAGAAAAGATCGTTTTCTACCCCAAAACATAGAAAAAGGGGGGATTCTTCCCAGGAAGTGGGGCAGGACACAAAATGTGTTTTGCTTCCAATAGGATCCCTCAGCTCCCATCCGTACTCTGCCTCTTCCACGACACAACACAGAAAACATGTTTGCTAATGGATCATTTCTGATGCGTGTTCACACTGGGGAAGTGGAGAAATGGAGGCTGGTGGTGGCAGAAGATTCCAACACCATTTTGGAGGTTTTTAAGCTTCCAAGATGACTAAAACCCCAATGACCCTCTTCCACAACGAATGTGGAAAACGAGGAATCTTGTGTCAAGACAACTCCAAATCACAAACTGCTACGGGTGCGGAAGCGGCTCCAGCTCAAGCATCCACAGCCACCAGTGTCCCAGCAACTGCTGAGGCCTCAGGACACTGAACAGAGCCCTGCTGCAGAGAACAGGGGTTATTTTTACCATGATCTTTTTGGTCTTATCTTCTGTGCAGCTCCCATTACACACCCCTGCAAAGGCCTCCAAATACACATTTAAAGCTTAGCCCAACACAACAAACCTTTAAGAAATAAAGGCTTTTTCACCTTTTTTTTTCCTTTAAACAACCTGCAGAGCACCTTTCCTCACAATACTGTCCAGGAAAATCACCTCCATTTAACATAAATCATATTTACATCATGCAGCTCTCTGAAAAGCACATGGAATAAAGCCCCAGCTTCTCCTTTGCCACCTTTCTGCTGTTTTTCACAGTGCCTGAAGGATGGTGCCACACACAAAACCACTCCCAAGTGTTTTAACACGGAGTTCCCCATTGTCCCCAAACAGGGACCCACCTCTAAGTGAGCAGAATGTGTTTTGCCTCTTACAGCCTGCCGGTGGAGGGCCAGGACAAGACCTGAGTGACAAATACAAAGACCTCAATAATTTCACAGCATCACAAAATCATCCATTTCCACTTAGAATAAAGCCATAAGAGGATCTCCAGTTTGCTAAAATCCCCGAGAAATACTATGTGATTTGCAAGAAGTAATTCTTCCTCAGACAACAACAAACCACCCTCAGTTATTCCAGGTAAATCCCACTCCAGAAATGAAAAATAAGGGGATTTGGTAAAGCAATCCAGGGATGACACAGCTAGAATTTACTACCCAGGCTATAGAAATGGGACTCAGTTTCTGCCTGCTCTGGGTACATGACCCCTAAGTATCTTGCACAGGGAGAAGGGGACAAGGTGGCTTTTGCTCCCCTGGGGTCTGAGGCTGAATTCAAACCGTGTTAAAAATTAAACAGAAAAGTCCACTTGTGCCTTAAGGCCAGCTGGTGTTTTGCTTTACAAAATAAAGTTATAAATATTTATTCGTCTCTAACTCACTGCTTAGAAACATGTAAAACTGCTTTCTGAGCCTTCAGAATTCAGTACACCAGAATCCACCACTTGCTCTACTGAATTTCTGCATTAATAAGGAAAAAAGTATGTTTATTTCCCTTTCCTCCCAGAGCATCATCTAGTTTTCCATTACTACAACCAGGAATTGCCAAAACGGAATGCTGAAGCGCACAGCAGACGCTGCTTTTCTTCTGATTAATCCTAAAACCTTGTTCCAGTGGGATCGCGTTCAGTCCTCTCAAATTCAAACCACTATTTCATCCCATCTCGACCTCCCAACAATGACATTTCATAAATATGACGACTTTCTTGGACTCCTTTCTACCCATTCTGCAATGCACAAAGGAGCACCAGAGGAGAGAGGTTTTATTTCTCCCTGCTTGGGATTTTTTTTAACCTTAAATGTAACCAGACCTCCTTTTGATTCATCTTCTCTGGGGTTGTTTTATTGGAGACCAATGGAAGTCTCACCAGCTTTTTTTAAGCTGTAATAGGTGTGAAAGATCTTTGACAAGGGGTTGTCCTCCTCCAAGTGCTGAGACCTCATTCAGAGACAGGTGTCAGAAATAAGCAGAGCAGCTCAAAGTCCTCTCATTCTAGAGGAGCCTCTCTCCTCACCTGCTCTCCAGCCAAGCCAGGACCTGGATTTCTAAATCCAGGAGGAGAAAACAGGAATTAAAAGGAGTAAATAAATCTTCACGCGGTTCTCAACTTCCTCATCCTTCCGTATGCCCTCCCCAGCATCAGCCCATCCGACCCTTCCCAACACTCCAGCATCGAGCACGTTAGGAGTTTATAAAACAAATTAGAGAGTTACCAGTGGCAGAATTCCATTCACAGTGATAATCAAACCCCAACTATTAATTACACTGATAATCACTGAATCAGTGTTTTCAGCTTTGGAAAACAATTGGCACACAAAGGACACGTTTCCAACTCTGCAAACCCCTCAAAGCTCTTCACCCAACATTTCCCGGGTGCAATGGCACCTTCTTGCTTTCCACTTTTAGGGTGAATTTATTCTTAAAAAGCTAAATATCCATGAGGCATTCCAACATGTCCTTTCAAATTAGTACCAGAATTCAAATTATTAGCTCCAGCACTTTTTTCTTCCCCTGGACTAGTTTATAAAGCCACAGCAAAGCAGAACCAAAGCCGTGGGTGTATCACTAGGAAATGAACACTTGGATTTATGATTTCTTTCTAATTCTTCCAAGTCTGCAGTTTTTGCTGCGAGGCAACAGGGGAAAAATGGAAGAGATCAACCTTGGAAATGTTGGCGGCGACAGGAACGAGATGAAACTGAACAGCACCATCCATCATTTCCCAAAGTATTTTACAGCACGTCCTGTAAAATGCAGTTGACCTTAAAACTTGCTCATTCCTTCACTTGGCAAACGAAAGAGCTCCTCACTCCTCACACAGACAGGCAGCACCCGTGCAGCCCGTGCTGTCCAGCCAGTGCCTGACGGATGCTGCACATATCCACCATGGAAAATAATTAACCACAGCAACGCCATTCTCCTCGGATCCGTTTCGTGCCAACTCAGCCCTTCTGCCTTTCACACTGCTTTACTTCTACACCAGTAACGCTCTGCCACCAAACACCTTCTATTTCCACAGCCCTGGCTCACAGCTCCACACCGTGCCTCGGAAACAGCCCGCAACGCCCAGGGAACGGTCACTTTGGGTCGGGACCTACCTGTCGCTGCTGGTACTGCTGCTGCTGCTGATGGAGTCGCTGCTGGAAGACCTGCTCCGGGAGCCGCTGCCGCTGGGGGAGCGGGTGGGTCTGGCTGCCTGGCTGGCCAGGCGCTGTGGGGACTGTGTCCTGGACTGCGATGAGTGCGGCGACCGGCTCCTGCTGTGCTGGTAATTCCTCTCTGGCCTTCTGCCTCGTACCTCCCGTGTAATATCATCCCTGTAGATATCCCTGTGTACCACACTGGGCAATGTAAACTGCTCCCGGGCCCTAGGTTCGTAACGGGGGTCGTGAGCATCAAAACGGTTTGGACTTCGACTCCGAGAAGTATAATAGAGCCCGTGTTGTAAAGTCCGCTCTCGAGGATCTCTATAGTAATCCTGATCGTAATGTCTCGTCCGATCAAATCCTCCCGTCCCCCGCTCATGGTGTCCATAGGCACTATGTTCATAAGCACGCTCCCTGTTATCTGAAGCCCTGCATTTAGGAAGGGGGGAAAAATACTCCATCAGAAAGGGGTAAGCACAACTCCAAGCAAATCATGCAAACATTCATGTCAGCATGGACTTATTTTTGCGACTGCTTCTCCACTAAACAGCAATAACCTAACAAGCAAATGCTGACAAAAACATCTTACTTGGCTCCAAAGTTATATTCATATACAATCAAGCTGAGCAATCATCTTGTTTTAATCACAGTATCGGGCTTTCATGACCAGCATCTTGCCTGCACAGGGAAAAAATATCACTTGTTCCAGTGCAGAATCCTCATTTAAATTACAGGTTTTTTTCTTTTCAAGTCAATAAAAAGGAAAAACTTCATGTCTGTGGACATCAAAATTAACTTTTTTATTCTTTTCCCTCCATTTTTGCTTAAGAGCTTAAAAAAATTTTCTGGAATTTGCTCGTTAGTGGAGCTCTTCTTATTCTCCTTCTGCAAAAATGGCATGGCAAGGTGGGCAGTAGCCATGAAAGCCTCCGTGCAAAGCATGACCCAAAGGTAAGAAGCTGCTTTCAAAAGGGGTAGCACAACCCAGAGAGAAGACCCAGAAAATTAGGGGGTTTCTTGTTGCTGTTCTAAAGCAGTTCATCCCCTCAGAGGGAATTTTGCTGTTATCAGGCTGCTACACTCCATTCTCGTCAGCTAAAAGAACGTCTTATCTAACGTCAGGATACCTCAATTCTAGGATGCAGGCCCCCAGAAGATACTAAAATCCTACTTAAAGAGTGGGAATTACATTTCTCAGCAGGTACTTTTGTTTGTTGCGTCTGCTGTTGTTACTGCCATCACACAATTTACACCCTCTCAAGCTGCTCTCAAGGAGCTACAGTCCATTTTGTTTTGGTATTTCAAACGTTTTGTACATCAATCGAGAAAGGCTCCATGTTCTGAGAAAGTTCTTGTGATCTCTCCAATAAAGAGACAGTACAACTGACAGGTAACAGTTAAAAGAGCATCACAAATAGTTTAGTCATCTAATTCAGACAAGCACCAGGATGGTATGTCTGAGTTACAACCACAGAATGAAAGAATCGAGAACGATCACATTCAGGGTTTAAAAAATACTTGTAAAATTCCAAGTATGTCAGTGTGGGCAAAGTTAATTTAAGAATTTAATTATCCATTGCATGAAGGACATTGCAACCTTTTTCTTTATTCAGCCTTCTCTGATTCTTCCTTCAGAATCAATTATTAGTCACTTCAATCCCCTGAATCCTAATAACCCACTTCTGCCTCGTGCTTCCTCCTCCTCTCCTGCATCACAGCTCTGTCTTCTATTTAAAATGGCAGCAACAGTGCAGGGAGCTTTCATGAACCAAAAATGGGATTTGAATCTTTTTCCATTAGCATCTCAGGAAGTTCCCTCCATTCCTCCTCCAATGAATCACTAGATCCTTAATGCTCTAAATACACTCACCCTCTGTTGTTAAATTATAAGCTTTTTTAAGCTTTCCACAGAGCTAGTTCATATTTTGCCTGCATTTTTCCTCTCAAATTATATATAAGCAGCTACTCAACCAGTGCAATACAATATTATTCTCTTATACATCCACTCAAAATTCATTGTTGCCTTTCTATTTGCATTATCTCTTGCTCGCAACAATGGCATTTTGGATTTCAGGATCTGGCACAGAAATATGTCTCTTCACACCCCCCCCCCCCCCCCCCCTTGAAGGACCAAGATCAACAATTTTATATCCACCATTGATTTAGCATCCTACAGAGTGTTAATCAGTGAAAGCTGCTTTAATGAGGTAAGAGAAAAGGCAGTATTTTCTAGAGGGTTACTGCTATACAGCTGACATAAAAAAACAAAGTCCTTATAAATGAGAAGGACACAGAAGACAGACAGAGGAGCTAGCAGAGCTGGAAATCTAAGAGCTACAGCGCTTCTGGATTTATCTATTAGTACTAAGTACTACTGGAGTTAGTGGAAAGAGAGGGTTTGACTTGGGTTAGGAGAGGGGCTAAGATACACAGGGCAGGACATACCAACCTTTTCCAAGTGTGGAAACACGACCTATATTCCCAATTAAATCTAGGGAGAGAATTGTGAACATAACTTCCCCAATTTTGGCCCCTCTTACAGGGGTAATCCACCTTCTTAATGGGCAAGGGTGTCAAATGATATTTTAGATGAACCAACAAGAAAAAAATCTTAAAAAATCTTAGTGACAAGACAAAAAAAAAAAAAGAAAAAAAGAAAAAAAAAAGGAAAATTCCACTGGAAGGAAGCAGTCCCAGACTGAAACCGTAACTCTGAAACCCCCAGACTTCTTTCTTGAGACAGTAGGCACTTAAATAGATCCATTACTTTAATTTCCAGCCCTACGTCTGAATCAAGCAGCTGGTAGAAGATCACCCAATGCTGCAGGGCTCTCATCGCTGCTGGCCAGCAGGCATCCTCTGTAACCTTTGTAACCATCCAGCCCAGTCATTTTGCACTGGTGTATCCACAAACTGGTATTAGCACCACGTCCTTAAAACTAAAGTATGTTTAATGTGGAGCAGCAAAGAACTTTTTAAGAGACTAGATAGTAATCCACTCCCCATGGCTACTGGCGTCTTGACTGTATACCATCCAATAAATTCAAGGCAGTAGTTCTTATTCCAGCATTAAAAAAAAAAAAGGCTATAATTTCCAAAATTTAGTAATGTCCATCATCTCTTTTTGCCAATACCATCAGAAAGAATAATCCCAATAACTTGGAAATGATGTAGATCCAAAATGGAACCATCACAAGCTGCCTTCGGTCTTCTCCATCCAGGCGTTATCTCCATGGCTAAGTGTTGTCTGTAGAATCCAAGGGGCTGTATCATTAGAGTCTACTAGGAATTTTGTGGTGGCAATCCAATTAACATACCCACTGCGTATAGTGAGAGCTGAGAACTAGGCATCGAGCTTTCACAGAATTTTAGGTTCTAGTATTCCGAAGATACTCCACAGAGAACTTCACCACATGTTGTAGAGTAAGATAGCTCCGTCTGGCAGCAGGGATACATCCGAGCAAGGCCTTAATATTATCCAAGAAATGGAATCATTACTTCTAGAAAAGAGTAACTCCAATATCGATGCTGGCCAAAGCAAATCTTCCATCTTAAAACCACCTTATTTCAAGTGTAGATATCCAACCAGCTGCAGAAAACATCCTCTATGGATCCACAAGGTACCAGCCACTGGGATAGAAATCACTTCCGTTTCCAACCCAAAATAGGAAACATAGATAATTCCCAAAATTTTAAATCCATCTGGGGGCCCTAGATACGAGTTTGTGTTTCTCACCATATCAAATACAAAATACCTGCCTAGAGAAACCTTGGAACTTACCCATCAAGTCTCCGCTCATAACGTCCTTCCCGTGCATGAAGCGATGGGGGGGGGCCGTAAGTGGGCCCCCCGCCACCTCCTCTGAACCCAGAAACCTCTCTACTACGAGATGCTATGGAAACTGTATCATCCAATCCCCGAGCAGCACTGGGAATGGTTCCTGGTTCATTATAATCCGTCCGGAGGTCTCTATCTCCCATTTTGTTGACAGAGTTGTGTGCCTTCTGCGCACTTTTGATGTCCACAAAATCCACAAACGCTGCCACTCCACCTTCCGACCCCCTCTTAGGGAGGATTTTGACACTTTCGACACGTCCATATCTGGAAGAAAAGCAAAGCAGAGCAGAAATATTAGTGCTGGTGGAAACAGCCCGCGATTAATAACACTGCCTCCTGCAAAATCAACATCCATTTCCAACCGCTTGCCCTTCCCACGCGGCAGGAAAATCAATCGCGAAGTGCAGCGGAGATTGGCAGAGGTGTTTTCAGAAAGGGAAAAAGCCATTTGTGGAGGGGAAAAAGCCATTGTAACTTTCCATTACTGCATTTCAACCTCCTCCCCTTTTGGTTTCTTACCGCAAGATCACCCTTTTTTATAACAACAGAGCTGGAGGAACAGAAAGTGTCTGCAATTAGAGCAGCCCTTCTCACTTCTGATCTGATGAGCAAGACACAATTAAAACAAAACTGTGTCACCATCAGTTACAAATATAACGACATCCTGATGATTTTCTTCAGAAAACGACCTTGACACAGCAATTCCACTACTCCCATCTATATTTAATCCATTCAGCACTGAAACAAGAATCTTCATTCTACTCCTTGTTTCTGATTTCAACCCCATTTAGCTACAAAGCACCCCTGGGCCAGGCTGCAGTCGGGGTTGAAGCTCAGACCCCCCCACCATGGACCAGGAAGCACAACAGGGACACTGAGGAATGCTGATGGGAATGTGACACCACCCTGTTGAATGTATGTCAAGTTACTGCAACTCGGGCACAAACAGATGAGTAAATGTCTACGTAAAACAAACAATAAACCCAAACTCGCCTGTCCACACAAGAAAACCTGACGTAAAGATGTCGTTACACAACTCATGTCAACTCACAGCCCAAAGGATAAAACGGGAAGTATGAACACAGCCACAGCCAAGAGCTGCAGGTCACGTTTTGGTTGCTCATTTCACCTAGATTTTGAGCAAAGCAGGTTAAATGCCTTTAATTAATAAACCCATGAGAAAAAGAGGCCAAAAGCGTTTTTTTGAGCGCACTGACAAGCTGACACACAAATATAGAACTCATCAAGGAATACTTGTGAACACTGTGAAGAATTCCTCATACCTTCCTGTTCACAGAGGCAGCACAATGCTGAACAGCCGTAAGCAGACCTTAGACAAGAAAAGGTGATTTGAGCTGTACGTGGAGGGAGAAGCTCCCTCAGCTGCCTGTCTCTGGAGCACACATGGCTTTCCACACACCTTCCCATCTCCCCATTGTTGTGGGATGACTAATCCTTGAATAGGATTTGAGAGCCTGCCTGCCTGACTGCTGCCTTCCCCTTCCAACCTGACCTACTAGACTCTGTATCTAATCTGCTTTGGATTTACACCTCATCTTTCTCCGGGTTGTACTCCACCAGACACAGTGCACTATCTGTTAAGGAATACATGCAAAAACAAGAGCATCTTTCACGTCAAAAGTGCCACAGCAGGCACAAAAAGGTAAGGTTGCCCTAAAGCTGTCCAGAGCAAAGCTTGCTGCCTTTGTTCTCATGGGTAGAGCACAGTGATGAGGCTCCCAGGAGTCTCCTAACCTGTGATACCAAACCGATGCACTGGTTAGTTTTCACTCTAATTAAAAGCTGCAGTGAGCAAGTAATACCAAATGGGACTGCAAGGAAGATACTTCTCAGTCTACACTCTTCTGAAGCTGGATATAGTTATATCTTGCCTTGAAGGCAAGATTAGACAGACCAGAAAAGTAGAGGATATGGTCATTAAAATCTGTGTGAGGGGAAAAAGGATGTGGCAAGTGTAAAGAGAGAAGGAACAGGAAAAGAAGAAGGGGAAGGAAACCAGAAAAGTGCCTATTTGAAAATAAGTACTTATAGATGATGAGGAATATGAAAATAATCAAGTATCTTCGTTAGCATCACCCTCTAACGGGTGTTTCCGCACTAATCCTCCACATACAGCAAAGGGGGGACATCAGAGCACAGAGTGCTCCAACTCTTGACATCCACTGACTTTTCTCCCAAGCAGTGCAGGTACAGAGCGACTGGTTACAGCACATACCTCCCTCCCGCTCCTTGTTTACATGTTCTGTTTCTGGCAACACCAGCCCATACCTGGTGGAGGGCAGGGGAGGAACGAGCATTTTTGCATCACTCCAAAAACCCAAAATCCCAAATGACCTTCCTCCTGTTGACTCCATATGCAGTGCTGCCTGCCAGCTCCATCACACGTGGGCTCAGAACGCGTTCCCTTCCCGCTCACTGTACCAGCAGTGTTTTCACTTCCCTGTTCTGAAACCCTATCACGTACGTGTTGTTGTAACACCTACACAGACAGACCTCAATTATCCTTCCTTTTGCTGCACAAGATCCAGAATGCATTCAAATGTTCAAGTATTTGCGCAAATGCTGCTAAGAGAGCACAGAAGATGCAGAACATCCCTGTAATGTGCTCCTCACGGACCAACAAATTCACCCAACACACACCCAGTTCTTTTGGATGAGGCTTAATTTTTAAATTGGGAAAAGTACATTTTGGTTGCCGTTAATGTAAAAATTTATTTTAATAAAGTATTATTTTATTGTTTTTTCCCTGAATAAGGAATTGGTGGGGGAGGCTCTTCCTGTATCCCACTGCACTCCTAAGTCCCCCCACTGATTGTAACCCACCCGTTACTCATCCACGCAGACACTGCCCTGTTTGGTGTCCTGCACCGCACCCTTGGTGAGCCCCGAGGCTAATCTGTGACAATCCCTTTGCTGAAAGCGAGGGAGCAGCCGGGGGGAGGAGAAAGGGAGCAGGAGGGGGGGGGGGGGGGGATGAAGAAACCCGGGGCAGCAGCAGGTCGCCCTGCGCGCTCAAGGACAGCTGCTGCAGAGGAAGGGTTGCATCCTCCTTGCCCCAGCGTGGTCCTGTGATTACACACATCCGCGGTCCCCCACCGCGAGCATTAATCCGTCTGGTGATCCGGCCCGTCCCCACCCATTGGCGTCTCTCCGAGCTGCTCCCGTCTTGGCAGATGCTGCCGGGAGGAGGACTGACTGCATCGAGGGGAGAGGAGGGGGGATCTGCAGTGCTGCATCACCACACGGGTTTACTGCAGCAGAATAATACATTACAAGAGGTAAAAAAACACAGCCCATCATTCTGTCTGGAATCCGCTCCATGGATCCAAGTTAAGATGGAGGCGAACGAGCTCCGAGGAGCAACCTTTGTCCAGATGCCGAGGGCTGGGAAGAGGGGACAAAAGACCAGGGCAGGCATCACTGCGACCTTTGGTAACGCTCGCAGGGCAGCTCCTCTGCCCCTCACCTCCTATCTCGATACCTGTGCGTCAGCCCTTTCCAAGAAGGCTGCGTTTTGCAATCGCTGGCAGACAACAAAGAGGCGCCTTCGCTCGGCTCCGAACCCACAGCCCTAAGGAAAACCAGGCTTTCAGTGCCTCTTCCCTCACGCTGGTTAATCATTTACTCCTTTCCATAAGGATTTTCAGCGGGGTTTTACAGCCCAACCGAAGCAGAGGAGACGAGGATGTGCGGGAGCCATTGGTGTCACCGAGCCCCTCCACCAGCACCCAGCTGTAAACACAGAGCCAGCGGCCCTTTCAGGGCAGGAAAGTTGCTGGATAATCACTGCTCCGACAAAGCCACGCTAATCCTGCTTTCAGACAAAGGGAAGGAATTCAGAACTTAAGTATTATCGGTTTATTCACTGCAGATCAAAGCACCTCTGTATTCAAGCAGCTGAAACGTCTCTGCACTCTTGGCATGGCTTCTTGGCATGTTTCTCTCCCTCTCCAGCCCTTCTTCCTCCTCCCCAGCTCTTCCTCCCATTGGGAAGCACAACCTCTGTCAACACCGGGCCATGCTGGTTCCTCCTCCCCAGGGGCAATGTGTGGCCCAGACACAGCCACAGACCCCTCACCCTACACCCTGAACCCTCAGCATCCTCCTGGCCTTCCTATTTCTAACCAGCCATTTCATCCCAGGTCCCTGCTCCAAACACTGACTCTTCTACACAGCTTCTGCTATTCCCAAGGGAAAGCATTTTCTAAACAAAGGATGGACTGCGACAGCTTTCAAACAAAATTCAACTGCAGTATAAGGAGAAGGATCTTTATGAGTTGGTATCTGTATGACAGGAAAAGGTAGGCTGAAATCAGGGGGGATTTTGGTATTTACTCAAACCAAATCCCAGTCTAACTCATGTTACCTCCCTGTTTCTCACACTGAGCTCCTCTCAGCACCTCTGATGACCTTTTTACCCAACCATTTTCACCCCACAGAATTCTGCAGGTCAGCTGCAGCCCAGTGCAAAAGACTTTGCTGTATTTCCACTGAGAAGCCAGCACAACTGCTCCAGAGACACTGCAAGATCAAAAACAACACAGGAGGGGTTTGTGCTTCTTCCTGCAGCACTGATTAAGAGCATGATCAGACAAGATGTCCTCATACAGCCCGACACTGGAATACACTGGGTTCAGTTGGACACCTTTAGCCATGCAAGCAGCGGGATGGCTTCTCCGTGCCACGCTCCAGCTCCTTCCTCCTGCGGTGTGATACGAGCCAGGCAAGCCCTGGCCTGCGCTACTCAGAGCAGCGCTCGCACAGCTTGAAGCTGCTCTGGGCCAATCCCATTCCTCTCCCTTTGTTGTGATTTCGTAACTACATAATGTGACCTGAAATAATACTTCTCCAGATGTCTGCACCTTGCTCCTCCTTCCTAACCCTGATTCAGTCCAAACACCCCATGCTCGGGGCTCCTCTAGTCCTGCGTTTCCCCGCATGGTTCTGCTCCAGACACAGGGAAGCACAAGATGGGCAAACACTGAACCTGCCGTGAAGCAGTTGCCATCACCAGCACCACTGGGGTTTGCCACCAGGCTGCTGAAGTCTGTTCAACTCCATGACCATCAGCTCAAGACCACCAGGTCTTCTGCTACCACAGGCATTCACATCACCAGGGTTTAATAGTCACTGGGTTTAATATTAAAAGCCTCAGCCAGCAACACCAAGGAACCTGTGTCTTTACACTGGCATTATGAAAGAAGGAGGCACTGTGATCACAATGAGGGCACTGAGAAATAAAATACAGCCCCATCATTTATTTGCCATGAAGAATGCTTACATACATCTAAATTTCTTTTAGAAAGGGAATTTCACATCAACAGTGATACCAGACAGTATTTTACCACCTGAGCAGCCCAGGGAATTAGTCTGCTTCAAGTAATGCAGAGCATTCAGTTCTAACTCTGACTGTACCGTCACGTGCCCAGCATGAAAGGAAGACTTAAGAGCTCGTAGATACAGAAGAATAACGCAATTTAAGCAAAAAAACACCCCAAAATGCACAGATCACATTACTGGCCTTGGGTCCTGCCATAAACAAAGCAGCTGGTCTGTAGCAGACACCAAAACCAAACGCAGAGCATCACCAGCACGGGGCTGGGATGGAAACAATGCCAGTTAACTGCAATGTATCTGGACAGAAACAAGAAGCAGCATTCCAACATCCTGGAAAACTATGCTTGAAGTCACCTTTAGCAAATGTAGGGACCTGTGAGGCGATGAAGCACAACACTCATCTCCGTAGGACAACCCCAGGGAGTTTGTCAAAGGGTATTTCCAATGCGCCAGGACAAATACATCAACACACACAGGGACACTGTTGGGGGGAGACCAAGAGCCCCATGATCCATTAACAAGTCAACACAACTTACAACCAAGGGCCTGATCCAGGGTCGGCTGCAGGCTGGAGCCTTCATTCCTAAGGGCACCGGAGCACATGGAACCAGCACACCAGCACACTCAGGACACCAGAAATCAGTGCGGACACATCAGTTATATATACTGAGATTTGGAAACTGCCTACTCAGGATTGTGGTGGAGATCCTGTGGGTATTTACCCAACACACACAGACAGACCTGCCCTGCTCAAGAACCTGACAGCACCGTTTTGTAACCCTCCTCCAAACAGGTTTTAGTGACCAAACCCACGAGGACTGGGGTACTAGCACAAAGGCTGCAGCAATGCATGGACCGCTTCCAGCAGCCTCCAGAGGAGAATCAATATATGGTATTGGCTTTCCTTATCTCCCTTCATCCAAAGGTCATCAACTCTCCTATTTTTCCAAGAGTCCCAAAGCCCTCTGCTCAGCCAGGCTGGTTGTCATCACTGCCAGCATATGGGGACAGGCTGCTCCTGTGCCTTGAGGAGCTCCTCCCTGGGGGATGCCCAGCCTTCCCAAACTGCTTTGCCCTTCAGGACTGCCTCCCAAGGGATGCTGTCAACCAAGATCCTAAAGAGGCCAACGTTTGCCCTCAGGCAGCCCAAGGCAAAGCTTTGGTTCTGCTGACCCTGCTTTTGGCTTCTCCAAGAACTGAAAACTTCATCAGAGGACCCTGCAGTCCTCTGTTCACAAACAGGTCCAGCAGGCACAATCCCTGGCTGGCTCCCTCACCAGCTGGGTCAGGAAGCTCTCTTTCACAGTGTAAGAACCTCCATGGCCATTTCCTTTCCAGCAGATACATGGTAAGTTGATGTCTCCCATGAGAAGAAGGGCCAGTGATTGTGTATGCTCTTACAGGGTATTTTATCTGCTTTTTCCTCCTGGTTGGGTGGTCTAGAACGGATTCCCACCATGATCTCTGCCTTGTTATACCCATTAAAATCAGGTACCCCAACTGTACCCATAAACACTCGACCCTGTCATCACCATCATCAAGCCCTAGACCATGAAAACACTACTGAACTCACAGGGCTACCCCACCACCTCTGCCCCATTTGCTTATCCCTTCCAACCAATTTGTAGACACGCACTGCAGCTCTCCGGTTGTGCAAGTCATCCCATCACGCTTCCATGATGATGGGATGACTTGCCATCCCGCTGCCCAACAGCTTCCAGCTCCTCCTCGTTTCTGCCAGTGCTGCAGGCATTGGTGTAGATAAATTGCTGCTTCTGTAGCAAGAAGCCACCATGAGTGGCCAGGATGGAGCTCTGCATGATCACAAGCAGGAGAACTCCTCAGTATATGATAAATCCCCACAATGCAAGGCTTTGAAAATCTTCACTTTCCTAAAGGCAGGCAGAATGAGAGCTCCTCGTATCACAAGGAGCACTGGTTTCCAGCCATACCAAGAGTAGCCCTTGTGACAGCAGTGATTCAGAAACATGCCCTAATTACCCAGCTCCCATCATTTTCTAGATTGCAATCTGAGATGCTTTAAAACCTGTTTAGAGTGATCTTTATTGGCTCCGCGACCTTTGGGGGGAGAAAAACCGTGTTCTTCAGGGCATTCTTCACAGCTCTCCTCCTAGCAATAGGAGACCTTCAGGGAAACCTCAACATCCAGGGGCAGGAACGACGAACTGGGTTACAGAGCACAGCCTCAGCACAATGCTCACACCTCTCCCCAGATGACTCCACTGTTAGGCTGCGCAGATCCCTTTAGCCCCCAGCAGCACACAGGACCCCTCCACTCCCAGCTACAACCAGGGGTTTTGTTAACAGACACAGCACATGTCTCTGCCACGCACCGCAAACAGCCGGGGCTTTGTCTGCGCCCGTAATCCGTCCCAGAGAGATGACAAAGTAGGAAATCAAAAAGCGAGCACAGGCACATTCACTGCTGCTGCTGCTCCCCCTGGTATTTAAGCACAACACGCTCGGCCGATCAGATAGTCCTGGAGATAACTCCGGGCTGAAATAAGCGCTCGCTTCTTGCCTTACAGCTCAGCTGAACGCTCCATTTTAAGACACAAAGTAAGAGCAATTCCTAATTAAGACGTTTTATTTTTGCCTTTATTGCAAAGTCACCCTTTGGGTACTGCTGAGGGATTAATGCACAAATGAAATGATTATGTCCCAGCAGAGAGGGAACAGACAGCGTATTCAAAGCAGTTTATCCACGGCTGCTGCTGTGGGCAGCAACCTTCCCATAGCCAACACATGAGGTAATGCTTCTGCAATCCCCGTGACAAGAGTTTTGCCACAGATAAGCTCTTCTGGTGTGTACACATCAGGTGTAACCTGACTATTGGTACACCCCCTCCTCGAGGTACACACCAACACCCTCACAACACCCAAAGGGAGCCCTAGCAACATTTCAGGGTGAAGATGACAGAGGGGAGACAAATCCACGCTTGGGACACTGGGATTACATCAGGCTGTATGAATAATGGAAGAGCCTCAGCTTGACCTCAGCACTCCACACAGCACCTCGCCGGGCCGCATTGCACATCCTCGCCCAAGCCAGCAGCTCCCTGCAACGTCAGGCAAGCCCAGCATTGCATCAGACCAGCCGCGGGCCTCAAGGCTTCTTTGTCAGGAGGCAGATCCTGACCGAGCTGTAATGAAGGGCTGAACCCAAAATTCCCGAGGTGAAGCTGCCCGAGCGCAGCTGAGCCATACGAACCGCTTGTTCCCAATGCCAGGAAAGAGGCAGACCCTGTGGTATTAAGTCACTTTTCCCAGCTGTCACTTCTGTACAATGAAGGACACTCACAGAACACCAGCAGCAGGGCCCATTGCTATACGTGTTGTTAAAAATATAGAAATCAAAGTGGCTTTGGGAGCAGAAATAATGAAGACTCATTTCTTATGGATGCATGTCTTGAGGTCGAATTCTCCGGCATCCAATAACTGCCAGTTCCCACTGCAGCTTTTCCCACGGTCAGGAACACCTCTCTCCCATGTGGATTCTTTAATGTCTAATAAGGGCTGCAGTCTCACTGCAGCTTCTCTCTCCATGGGGCCACTAATCAAGTCTCCCTCCTCTATTAAAACTGCTTGTTTTCACACAACTCAAAGGAACGTCTCATCTCCGAGACCATGAGCATCCCCTGCACCCTCAAGTTGAGCTCAAACTGGCTCACAGGTTCAAAATCGGTTTGGGAAGATGGATAGGCAAGGCAGGATCACACTGATTTTGCTCTCCCAAGCAGATCAGAATAAATACAACCACGTTTGAAGGCTGAAAAGGTTGGAAATCTGTAGAAACTCTACATGTTGGGCTGTGTTGTACCAAGTACAACATGCTGCAATGTTTTATCCACCAACCTACGCAGATGCACGCTACCAGGTTGTTACATGCTACACACAGAGCCCGTGAATTCCATCTCCAGGGCGGGTTTTTCTTCCAGCTCAAAGCATAATCCGCAGATTTACTTCAAAAATACCGGTGGCAATAGGCTCCATGAAGTGCTTTCTGCAGAGGAATTGCTCCAGCCTGTTCCTTTACATGCCTGATTTTAGGATTTGTTTGGATTCGGTTTAAGAACGCGCAGCATCGCAACTGCAGGGGAATCTCTCGATTAATCAAGTTTTTCATTCTTACATAAAAGGGTAATTCCCCATCTCAGCTTTGCTGCTCCAAGCCCTGCTTTGCATGTATTCGGCAGCAGATGGAAGAAAATGCAGAGTCAGAACATTATGGTCTCCCTGCCATGCTGCAGAGTGCTCTCAATACGTTATCATCTCCAGGCTTTGTGAGTCTTGCTGCTCCCTGGTTCCAAAGAAACACAAACTTTACAATCTCCTCTCCAAGGTTTTGCACATTCTCCAGAAAACAGCACCCCAGTGGAAATAAAGAGACTGCCTGAAGTCTCTTAGATCATCCCAAGTGGTGGGATTGCTCCTCCTCCCCTGAACCACAGCTCGGTTTGCACAAGCAACCAATTCAGGCTGGACAGCTTGAAATCCATTTCTAATGGAAAGCAGTCACGGATTCAAGGACTTGCAGTCAAACCAGCAACCCCAAAAGCTCACCTGCTCCTGAAAGGTTACAATCTTGAAACCAGGGAGGACAAAAAAAGTCCCACCACCGTAGAATGGTTTGGGTTGGAAGGGACCTTAAAGCTCCTCCAGCTCCAACCCCTGCCACAGGCAGGGACCCCTTCCACTAGAGCAGCTTGCTCCAAGCCCCTGTGTCCAACCTGGCCTTGAACACTGCCAGGGATGGGGCAGCCACAGCTTCTCTGGGCACCCTGGGACAGCGCCTCAGCACCCTCACGGGGAAGAGCTTCTGCCTAAGAGCTCATCTCAGTCTCCCCTCTGGCAGGTTCAAGCCATTCCCCTTGGCCTGTCCCTACAGCCCCTGATGAAGACTCCTGCAAACAAAGCCAGTTCCCATCCGGTCCAGCCCCCTCCATGGCTTCATCCCTGTGCTCCCGCTGGCACTGCTCCTACCCTGCCACAGGCTCCCAGCTCCAGATGTGCAAATGTTATTTTGCTGCTCTGTGACTCACCGCTCCCATCGCCCTGGAGAAAGTGCTTGTTGCTGTGACTAACCCAGCTGGCAGTGCAAGGCCCGGCGCGAGCCGTGTGTCAGCCCAAGGAAGCCACTATTCCTGCTGACGGGCACCACGCGGGTGCTCTGTCTGCAGGGACTACCTGTGCTCTGGGCGCTTTCTCCATCGGGAAGAGCATGAAACCTTCCTTACACAGCCGGACTTTAATGGCTTTCTTTGTGATGCAACTCCAGGTTTGCCAAAGCCGAGCTGCAAACAGGTTCCTTGAACATCACTGCAGTGAGGGGTGACGTTTCTCACTTTGTTTTTAGGAACTGACCTAAAGGAGGCCTCACAACAGTGAAGAATTCAGCAGCTCCTTCTCTTGAGGTACCAGCAGACCAAACGGGGCTCCTTGCAGGACACAGCCACATACACTGCGCCATCCACAGCACAACCGGGAACATCACCATAACCGCCAGGAAAGCTGCTCCCTCATTAAAGGTGATCAGCTTCACCTTTAAATGCTTGGTTTCAAACATCACTCTGGCCTGAGCTAGGCAAGAGCATGAACTGCCAGCACAACCATGGGACTGTAATCCCTGACTGGAGCTAGAGGAAGAGCTGCTTCCTGAGCTCAACTACTGCCAAAGCCTGGCAGATCTCACCATACTCACAACCAGTGCAGCCTCTGCTCTACGATTCTATGATCTACAGAACCAGTGCTGAAGCTGGGCTTATTTTTAAAACATGGTAAAACATCTCTGCTTCCAACGAGTTGCCTGAGAGTTACAGAAAGACCAAAGGGTTATTTAGACATTGATTACAACATGGTTCCTGTGTGGAGCACTGGTTCCTGCGTGGAGCATTCGCTGCCTCGATGCACACTGAGCTGGCTTTCCAAGAGCATCATCTCACACACAGCCCCTGAAGTTAAATCAGATGTTGAGTACACAGACAAGGGAGATACTTGTCCATCCTGAGCTTTTATTCTCCTCACAGTCAGGATGCTAATGAGGCCGGAAGACCGTTTTCCTCCACAAACTACTCCTTTAACCAAACAACGTGGCAATTTATTTTTCTTACTTTGCCCTATTAACTGTTACAGGTCACCCACAGCTGCCACAGGGAGCCTGAGGAGGGAACGTTTCAATAAGCCTCTGTGTGCTTCCTGGCAGGCATTGCTGGTAATGGGGATGGAGGCAGAGGGACCACAGCTCGGGGCTTTGTGCTGCACGGAAGCAGCAAGCATCTCACCACAGGCACGTACACCACAGTTGGGGAGCACTGTGACAAGGACACTGAGTTATCCTCAATGAATCCTACGGACAGAAAACAGAGCCAGTTCAGTCTGTGCCTGGGGAGAAGCTGAAGGTGATTCACCATTTGCTAAGAGACAAAACTACTGATTTACCAGCCTGCAGCAGGCTTTTCACTGAGCTAAAAGATCATTTCAGATGCAGCTTTGACCAGGCACCTGACCACCTCCGTGACAAGAACTTGGTTGGAAGCCAGCTCCCATTTCCATCAGGGGATAACCAAAGACAGACAAGCTCTTCCATTTGGATAGAGCGATATCCAGGAGGAACACACACCCAAGGCTATGGAGAGAGCTGTCGGTATGCAACAGACAGCAATGCACACCATCTATTCCAGCTCCTTCTAGAGGTGTTTGGACTGAGCTGGCTTTTCAGTGTTGAGATGAGAGCACGTTCAGGACATTCTGAACCAGATTTGGAAGCTCCCACTTCAGATCCAAGTGTGTTTAAAAAAAAAAAAAAAGCAGAAGTGCTTTCAATTTTAAGCTGCTCAAGCTCCATTAAAAAGGGGAAGAGAAAGGAGGCAAAAAAGATCCCTTTTGTTCTTAAAAGGCACCTGAGTATATACAGAAGGAGTCATTAAGACAGATTGCTGCTGCTCTCCCATGATGAGTGTGTCTGAGTGGAAAATTGATGTTTCTTCCACATCCGATTCTGCTGCATTTTCACCCAAATCATCACAAAATGCCTGGACCTGGCACAAGGTGTGAATATACAAACTGCAGCCCGGAGCCAGCCGCATGCAGCGCTGCAGGGCACGCTTCTGAAGACTCCAGCCCGAGAAGGACCTTTGTAAATGCTCTGTTGTTGTTTTAACCCAATTCAGAGATGCTGCCTCCATACCCACTCCATCCTGCACCAGATCGGCTGCAGCAGGCCCTGGAACACATCCTGGTGTATTTATGACAGCCTGTGACAATATTTATTCTTTTACCAAAGGATGTTATCTTCACAGGGCAGATTTTACAGATCACACGGGGCCATTACGGGGTGTTCACAGGTTAAACAATAACTATGGAAATGCAGAAAGCAGTGGCTGTGCTGCAGTCACCGTGCAGAAGCCATCAGCATGTCTTCATATATTACTGCAGAAAAGCCTTGGAGATGGCTTTTCAGGCTCAAGGAGACCAGAGATGCCATCATTCACCAGGCAGACAGCAAGGAAAACCTCCAGCTGAGGCTGCTACCGCAGGGTGTACCATCACGAGGTGGGAAAACACTGATTTATCAGCTTGGGCAACGAGAAAAAGGCAGCTTTTGTGTGATTTTTATTAACTCTTTGAGTAGTCTTCAGGACACGACAGACTGATGCAAGGGCAAGCAGCAAGGCTGGCTGTGCACTGTGAATTTCCATCTTCAGGCTCATATTCCTCCCACGAGACTGCTAAATTGGCATGTCGAGGATGCAGCTCAGCTCCGAATCTTATTATGGAGAGTAATCATATTTTCTAGTTTATTCCCCAGTTCATTGTTTAGGAATGTTGGCCCTGGCAGCCTTTGGTTCCAGGGCGTTCTCAGACCTCCGCAAGTTCACTGAACTTCATCAAGAACACATGCAAAATATCTCACAAGTGCTTATTTTTGGGAGCTACCCAACCCAGAACGCACCCACCCCAGCCCCAGCTCAACAGCTCGCGCCTCGGCTGCCAGCACCAACCCGGAGACCTTCAGCACTCCCGAACCAGCCAAGAGGGGGGACCCTCAGCCCCATCCCTTCCCAAACACCTCCTGGAGCCTGTTTTGATGCCTGTTGTTTCTCAGGTGCATGTTCATGCACACATGCGTCTCTTCCTCTTCTTCACAAGCTGACAGCAGTGTGAAACCACCCAACAGCAGGAGAGCCTGTGGTTGTGACACATCGGCTCAGGGAAACAGAACTCCTGAGGAGCGCCGGGCTCCTCCTGACTCACTGACACATCCAAAACCTGCAGCCTGCCCTCTCCCCATTTGGATATTTACTTCCTTTTCTATGGAAAGCCACCGAGCGCCTCTTTGCCCTCAGTGAAGACGAGGACCTAATTTTGGACATACCTCAGACAGCAGTAAGGTCATGTGCTGGAGAACTTGGCACCATTTGCTGTCCTCTGAGGAGCAAGGAGGGGAAAAAACAGCCAACAAGGCTACCACAAAGCAAATTCAAGCCTTTTCTCACTCCCTGTCCTAACTTGCTGACTGGATTTAGCACCTCCATAGGCCTCGCAAGGGCTGGTAAGTCCTCAACACACGAGTCTGCCTTCAGCACTAGGATTAAATCCCGGTTGTGCCAGAGGAATTTAGAGGAAGGGGAAGAAACACCAAAAGCCAACATCACTTTGGAGCAGCTCAGTGACAACAGAAGCTGTTCTCATCAAATCACAAACACGCACAGCCAGGACCTTTGAAGAGACTTCAGAGAAGAAACCATGCCAGGAAGGCTCAGCAGATGACAGAGTTTTGTAACTGAGTGACATCAGCTTATCTTTGTAACGCAGCTCAGCGTATAAAAATGCTCCATAGAAGCTTAGTCCAAATCTAGGCTCTTTGTGGCTTTTCATTAAGTTTCTTTGAAAGAATTATATAGGCATCTCCTGGGCCAGCGTGGCGTCAGCAAGCTGCCACCTCAGGTGCCTGCGAGAGCAGAGCCAGAGCAGCCAGAGGATTCATGAACCTTCAATGTGAATCAGTCATGGGGGAAGAAGTAGGTGGCTGCAGACAAACACAGCTCAGCAACACCCTCTGAACACCACGGGGGTGATGCTGCTGCTTTACCGTGACTCAGTATTAGAAATAGAGTTATTATGGGAGATGTAGTGGAAAACAAAGACGAGAGCCACTACCAGAACCAGCACCACCATCTCCTCAAGCAGCCACCCAACTGATGAACCTACCACCAGCGCCAGGCCGACCTCCACCAGGAACCAACCAAGACCTG
The DNA here is from genome assembly GCF_028554395.1 of Pezoporus wallicus. Lineage (NCBI taxonomy): Eukaryota > Metazoa > Chordata > Aves > Psittaciformes > Psittacidae > Pezoporus > Pezoporus wallicus. Next base: position 4,809 of record NW_026636733.1, on the reverse strand, counting down.
AGACAGGAGGACTCGCCACGTGTCTTCCACACCTTTCTTTCCCTTCCAGTTCAGGGCAATGGATTAAATCCCTTTGCCCTAATCCCCCAACCAAATGTCCTCCCATGATCTTCTGGGGTTCATGCTCTGCAGAGCTAAGATTACATTACTTGAGAGATTTGTGAAACACAGCACAAATAAATCCTGATGCTGCCCCCTTCTAGACATCACATCTGCAAAGCACCAGCATAAATGTTCCCTTCCCCCTCCCTTCAAAGGCTGGAACTTAATCTGTGAAAACGCAACCACATCAAAATGATACAAACCAAGACAGGCACGGGAATAGTTCATTCTGTCACCTGACTTCTGTATCTTCCTAAAATAACAATAACAACCTGCACAGAGATCTCTATATGCAAAGCTGATGTAGTGCAACCATTCATGTGCTTGCATTTCAAGTGATATCCAAGAACTATTTCACTCCTCTATAAGCAATAAAAGCCTCAGAATGGATCAGAGAAGAACAGGAGCACTGCTCCCGCTGACCGCAGTCTGTTCTCATGGACAGGCACTGCAGGACCTGCTGGTGTCCAACGTGGGGAAAGGCACCAGCAGGAACAGCCACCATCCTAGAGCAGCACAGAGGGTTTTCCTTCTGGGTGCTCTAAGCCAGCACACAGCCGCAATCCTCACTCTTCCCGCACACAACCCATGGAGGAGCTGATCACAGCCCCTCTACTCCACCTTAGTCCTTAGGGATGATGTAGGGAGCAGAAAGCGCAGAGGTTTCGCTCTCCCAGGCTGAATTTACACTCCCAGGCATCAGACAAGGCATTTCCATGTAAACTGACCAAGAGTGCTCTGGAAGTTAGCAAAAACAAACACACACTCAGCTGTCTGCAGAGCAACTCCTGCATGGGAAATGCAACCCACAGAAGGCATCTCCTCATTTCTCCTATGCCTCTCCTCGAACACAGGAATCAGAACAAGGTGAAGCCACACAGCCCAAAAACCTCCTGTGCAGTTATTTGTCTTCTCCAAGATGGAGCTGATCCACAATTTATTTCTCATGATTTCAAAGGAGCACATTTGTTTCCTGGAATCCAGAGCTTCTCCTGGACTCGGCTGCCACTGTGAATGCCTCAATTCTCCCACAGAACAGGAGCTGGCATTCCAAAGTCACATGCTTCATAATTAAGAGGCTTTTACTCCTCTTTGCCCTTTAAAACACCAATAAAGGGATAAAGCCACGTTCTTTCAGATAACTGGAAGAAAACATAGAGGGAAAAACAAGCCATGGAAGGCCACAGTGTGCTGGGGACAACTGTTACTATATTTAGTCCCCTTGCTCTGCAAAGCTGCTGAGCATCTGGTTCAATGATGGTGATGACTCTTTCCCCTGCTAGTCAAGACAGCATTGATGGGGTGAACCCACCGCTCCCCTGAGCACCCAGGCCCCTTCCCCACATCCTCACACAGATTTGCTGCTTATTCCATCTGAGCAGCAGATTTCCAGTCCCAGCTTTCCTATTTGGGAATGCCTTAGGAACTCAGCTGAAAGTGAACAGACTGCATTAGGAGGAAGGTTTTAAGAGGGAGTATCTGGGTACAGAACTGAAAGGCTGGAACAATCTCAACTTGTTAAAATGCACAGAAAGTCAGGGTTTTGTTGGGGGTTTTCTTTGCAATTCCCTTTACTATGGAGACTGGAAAAAGGGGGTTTTAAGGAAAAAAAAAAAACAACATTGTTCACATAAGCTGGTGCTTCTTGAGACCAGCTTCAATATTCTCTAGTTAGAAGGATTCATAGGCAAAAGGTGTTATTTCAATTCACACTCAACAAAACCAATCAGGAGCGCTCTGCAAAACCCAAAATACACTTTGAGAACACCTCTTCCATCTTAATTCATCCCTTAAGAGAACAGTGAGACTGGGAACCCACTGGGAACTCACCAGTTCCCACAGTAACCGGTCCACTGAGGTGGGGGGAGAAGCAGCGACCCCCTCGCACTGGATATGCCTGTTGGGGTTTGAGGTTTTGGAGTCTTTTTTGCTGCTTTACACACAAAATGGTTGTGTTTCTCCAACGTACCCCTAGCAGAGGCTGTGCAGCAGCAGGACCGCTTGCCGAGAGGGTTTAATATGGACGTGACGGTGTTTCCCAAGGAAAGGGGAAAAGCAAACACTGCCGTGGGCTGGACAGAGGCTTTGGGGGTAGCACAGAATTCCCGGCTGCAATTCCCCAAACCCTTCCTCCCGCTCGCTCCTCACCCTGCTCCCAGGCTGGGGGATGGGTGGGAACTGGGATTTGCCAAGCCCAGCTCCATCCGAAATGACTTTCTCTCCAAACTAAACCATCCTTTCCAAGGAGGGAGCCTCCCGCATCCCACCGCGGCGCTCAGAGGCAGCCGCCTTCCCTATGGATACCCCCCCCCCCCCCCCCCCCCCCCCCCCCGCCACGCAATCCTTGTGTAACGTGTCCCTTCCCCCCAGCGAGGACCAGCATACAAAGGAAGCCTTGCTCCATTGTCCACCTACAGCACCTACGCACTGAGCCCGCAACCACACTCAACCTTCACCCCGAGCCCCTTCTACACCCACAAACGTCGAGGTGTCGGCACCCCCAAAAGCGCTACACAGCCGAGGTGTCATTCCCCCCCCTGCACCCACAGCCGAGCCACGGGAAGCGTTATTTTATCCGTGTTTACTTGCACGAGATCAGCCTCCTCCGAACACACTAATCCCGGTTCAAAAGCAGTTTGGGACAGGCAGTGAGAAACGGCAGGAACAGGGGGGTTGCCTGGCTGCAAATCCCCTTCCCAAGCCTCTGACTGAAACTCGGGAAGGTAAAAACAACCATAAAGAAAAAAAAAAGGGAATTCACAATTCAGCGCCTGCCATTTTTTCCCATCCATCTCCAAGCAACAGTACCATAGCAACTTTTTTCCCTGCTTCGATACATCTTACAAAAGGAGAAGACCTGGACAAAACCAAGACCCAGGAATGTCACATTCCCACTTTCCAATGCCTATTCCTTCAGTCAGCCGTGCCTGGAATCAACCCAACAACCCCAGAGCGGGTTTTTCACCCCCAAAACCCTTGTCTTTGTACAACGCTGGGTCACGTCACCTGGCCTGATGGACAAAACAAACCGCGCCGAGCACTGAACCACGGCCCCGTGGTGTGGGCTTAGGGGGAGAATAAAAGGACAAGCTCCATTAAACCAGGGCAATCCCGAGTGCTGCTGATGCCGGGATGGAGCTCTGCTGCTGCAGATGCAGCCCAGGAGGGTGAAGGAGACCCCGGGGGTGCCTCCATGCACCCATCACCTCAACCGGATCCCCATCACCATTTTGGGTGCTGTGAGGATGGGGTACGAGCAGGAGCCGGGACCTTCCTTCCCCCTCAGTGTCACCGCATCTATTTTTCCCATGGTGACTCATTATTAAGGACGCGCCGTCATTTTTCCAACGCAGAAAGATTAAAGGAAGCTTTAAAATCCTTTTCCTTTAGTGGGGTGTGTGTATATGCGTGTGTAACAGCCCTGCTGGAGCACCATGAGCTGAGCAACCACCCCGGGGCTCTTGACCTTCTTTTTCCCCTAAAAATGATGAAAAATAAAAAGATTCCATCAACTTTGTGCATTTCCCGAGGAAAAAGGTGTTGCTGAGGCAGCGGGGGAGAAGCTGCTGCCTCCTCCTCTTCTTCCTCCTCCTCCTTGCATGAAAAGACACGGGGAGGAGGAAAAAAAACACAACCATGCAAACAGCTACTACTTCCTTATGAGCAGGATTAACCTCGGCGGCAACAACAACAAAAAATGGGAAAAAGAAACCCGAAAAAAGCCACGATATCGTCAGGAGTCCGGAGCGCTTCCCGCGGGCAGGAATCCCGTGTTTTCCTCATGGGGATCGGTGTGATTTGGGGGGGGGATTTAAGTCACGTTTTCGCTGCTGCAGCCGCTTCGGTTCCCAGCACTCGCTGCGGGACACACACACACACACACGCAGCATCCTCATGGCTCCAAGGCGGAGGAAAAACACGGCAAAAAGGCGGGGAAACGACGAGAGAAAACTCCAAACGTTGGCTCAGGGTGGAAAACGACGGTTAGAAAAGCAAGATGGCCAAGCTGGGGCTGCCTCCGGCACCGCGCACCCCTCGCTACGAGATCCACTCCGGGCGCAGCTCCCACACGCGGCTCCTTCTCCTGCGCCTTGCGCTCCGCCGTCGGTGCTGTTATGACCGGTGTTATCACACGGCGACGATGCTCCCGGGCCCGTGCACGCCGCCGTCCCTCTGCGGACGCTCCTCGCCATGGCGCGGGGTTATTTACAGCGATTTCGTTTCCCTGCTGCTCCCCGCAGGCCGCGGCAGCCCCGTTCCCCGCTCCCTCCCCGCTATTTCCATCTCTGACGGCCGCTTTCACCCTCATTTTCCTCACAGCGAGGGCCGGGGCAGCCGCGGACACCGACCCGAAGGCGCGGGAAGGCCCCTCCGGAGCCTCCTTCCCCCCCCCCCCCCCCCCCCCGCTCTCCGCACTCACCGCTTGAAGTGCTCGATGATCTTCTCCTCACGCACGTTCTCCGGCAGGTTGCCCACCCAGAGGTGCCTGGTTTCCCGCACCATGCTGCGCGGCGCGGGGCGAGCCCGCCGCCCCTGCCCCGGCTCGCTGCCGCCTCTCCCCGCGCAGCGCTGCCGGCCGCCGCTCGCTGCCCGCCGCCGCCGCCACCTCCTCCTCCTCCTCCTCCTCCGCCGCCTCCTCCTCCTCCCCGCCGCCCTCCGCCTCTTCCGCCGCGGGGCCCTGCCGCCCTCAGCGCCGCCGGCTGCCTC
>NW_026636732.1:0-2518 GCF_028554395.1 Pezoporus wallicus | reverse complement strand
CTCTTCAGTAGGGACTGTAGTGACAGGACAAGGGGTAACGGGTTAAAACTAAAACAGGGGAAGTTGCTCCATCCCTGGCAGTGTTCAAGACCAGGTTGGACAAGGCCTTGGGTGCCATGGTTTAGTGTGAGGTGTCCCTGCCCATGGCAGGGGGTTGGAACTGGATGATCTTAAGGTCCTTTCCAACCCTAACTATTCTATGATTCTGTGATTCTATCCCACAGGAGAAGCAGGCCAAGGTGGTTTTGGGGTGTTTTGGGTCTGTTTTGGGGCTCTGACCCTGTATCCCATAAGAGAATCAGGACAAGGTGGTTTTGGGGTTGGATTGGGCTGTTTTACGGGTGGGTTTGTGTGTTTTGGTGTGTTTTTTTCCTCTTTTTGTCCTGTTTTTGGTCTGTTTTGGGGCTCTGACCCTGTATCCCCCAGGAGAAGCAGGACAAGGTGTTTTTTTGGTGGTTTTCGGGTGGTTTGGGGTTGTTTTGGGAGTGGTTTTGAATAGTTTTTGGTTGGTTTTGTAGTTCTTTGAGCCTGTTTTGGGGTTCTGAACTTGTATCCCACAGGAGAAACAGGACAAGGTGGTTTTGGGGTGGTTTTGGGTTGGTTTTGTCCAGTTTTGGGGCTCTGACCTGTGTCCCATATGAGAAGCCTGAAAAGGTGATTTTGGGGTGGTTTTGGCCTGTTTTTCTCCAGGTTTTGTCCTGTTTTGGGGCTCTGACCTGTGTCCCATATGAGAAGCCTGAAAAGGTGATTTTGGGGTGGTTTTGGCCTGTTTTTCTCCTGGTTTTGTCCTGTTTTGGGGCTCTGACCCTGTATCCCATAGGAGAAGCAGGAGAAGGTGGTTTTGGGGTGGTTTTGGGGCTGTTTTGGGTTGGTTTTGGCCTGTTTTGGGTCTGTTTTGGGATCTGCCCCTGTATCCCAGAGGAGAAGCCTCACAAGTTGGTTTTGGGGTGGTTTGGGGGTCGTTTGGTGGTGTTTTGTGGCTGATCTTGCTGTTTTTGTCCTGTTTTGGGTCTGTTTTGGATCTGTTTTGGGGCTCTGAACCTGTATCCCATAAGAGAAGCAGAACAAGGTGGTTTTGGGGTGTTTTGCGTCTGTTTTGGGGCTCTGACCCTGTATCCCATAAGAGAATCAGAACAAGGTGGTTTTGGGGTTGGCTTGGGCTGTTTTAGGGGTGGTTTTGGGTGATTTGGTGTGGTTTTTTCCTCTTTTTGTCCTGTTTTGGGGCTCTGGACCTGTAACCCACAGGAGAAGCAGGACAAGGTGTTTTTTTGGTGGTTTTCGGGTGGTTTGGGGTTGTTTTGGGAGTGGTTTTGAATAGTTTTTGGTTGGTTTTGTACTTTTTTGAGCCTGTTTTGGGGTTCTGAACTTGTGTCCCCCAGGAGAAACAGGACAAGGTGGTTTTGGGTTGGTTTTGTCCAGTTTTGGGGCTCTGGCCTGTGTCCCATAGGAGAAGCAGAACAAGGTGATTTTGGGGTGGTTTTGACCTGTTTTGTTTTTTTGGGGGGGGTGTTTTGGCCTGCTTTTCTCCTGTTTTTGTCCTGTTTTGCGGCTCTGACCCTGAATGCCATTGGAGAAGAAGGACAAGGTGGTTTTGGGGTGGTTTGGGGTATTTGGAGTGATTTCGCCTGTTTGGGGGCTGTTTGGGAGCTCTGACCCTGTATCCCATAGCAGAAGCAGTTCAGGGTGGTTTTTGGCTGGTATTGCAGGTGGTTTTGGTTTGTTTTTGGCCTGGTTTTGGTGCTTTTTGGGACCCTGACCCTGTATCCTACAGGAGAAGCAGGAAAAGGTGATTTTGGGGTGGTTTGGGGAGTTTTGGATGTTTTGGTGTTCTTTTGTCCTGTTTTGGGGCACTGACACTGTATCCCAAAGGGGAAGCAGGACAAGGTGGTTTTGGGGTGGTTTTTGGTTGTTTTGGGGCTGTTTTGGGTGTTTCGAGTTGGTTTTTCATTGGTTTTGGCCTGTTTTGGGGCTTTTGGGGGGTCTGACCCTGTGTCCCTTAGGAGAAGCAGGGCAAGGTGGTTTTTGGGTGGTTTGGGGGTGTTTTGGGAGTGGTTTTGGGTGTTTTGGGGTGTTTTTGTCCTGTTCTGGGTCTCTTTTGGGCCTCCTACCCTGTGTCCCTTAGGAGAAGCAGGGCAAGGTGGTTTTTGGGTGGTTTGGGGGTGTTTTGGAAGTGGTTTTGGGTGTTTTGGGGTGTTTTTTTTTCTGTTCTGGGTCTCTTTTGGGTCTCCTACCCTGTATCCCTTAGGAGAAGCAGGACAAGGTGGTTTTGGGGTGGTTTTGGGGGTGTTTTGCATTGTTTTTGCTTTGTTTTTGTCCTGTTTTGGGGCTCTGACCCCATATCCCATAGGAGAAGCAGGGCAAGGTGGTTTTGGGGTGGTTTTAGGGTGGTTTGGGGTGGTTTTGGTTTGTTTATGTCCTGTTTTGAGGTTCTGACCTTGTGTCGCATAGGAGAAGCAGGACAAGGTGGTTTTGGTGTGGTTTGGGGTGTTTTAGTTCTTTTTGGGGGCTATTTTGGGGC
>NW_026636731.1:0-2505 GCF_028554395.1 Pezoporus wallicus | reverse complement strand
ATTTGGATTCAAATGGACTTTTAGGTATGAAACCGAGGAGAGACTGCAATGATGGTGACCCCGTTGCAAAGCTGCTTGTGTGCTGAAGAAGCAGAGCACTAGCTTTCCCTGCTGCTCCTTCTGCCGTGTGAGCAGATGCCACTGTTCATGAACCCGAGGAGAGACTGCAATGATGGTGACCCCTTTGCAAAGCTGCTTGTGTGCTGAAGAAGCAGAGCACTAGCTTTCCCTGCTGCTCCTTCTGCCGTGTGAGCAGATGCCACTGTTCATTCTGTGCTGACTGTGTTCCTGCGCAGCAGAGAGCAGGCTCTGGACTGATTCCATTCAAATGCTTTTCCTGTATGAAAGTGAGCAGTGAAAGCAACGATGGAGGCACCAATGTAAAGGGGATTGTGTGCTGAACAGGTCCAGCACCAGCTTTCAATCCTGGCTCTTCTGCTGTGGGAGCAGAGGCCAAACGTTCGTGCTGTACTCACTGTGCTGCTGGGCAGCTGAGAGACACCACCTGAGAATTTGGATTCAAATGGACTTTTAGGTATGAAACCGAGGAGAGACTGCAATGATGGTGACCCCGTTGCAAAGCTGCTTGTGTGCTGAAGAAGCAGAGCACTAGCTTTCCCTGCTGCTCCTTCTGCCGTGTGAGCAGATGCCACTGTTCATTCTGTGCTGACTGTGTTGCTGCGCAGCAGAGAGCAGGCTCTGGACTGATTCCATTCAAATGCTTTCCTGTATGAAAGTGAGCAGTGAAAGCAACGATGAATGCACCAATGTAAAAGGGATTGTGTGCTGAACAGGTCCAGCACCAGCTTTCAATCCTGGCTCTTCTGCTGTGGGAGCAGAGGCCAAACGTTCGTGCTGTACTAACTGTGCTGCTGGGCAGCTGAGAGACACCACCTGAGAATTTGGATTCAAATGGACTTTTAGGTATGAAACCGAGGAGAGACTGCAATGATGGTGACCCCGTTGCAAAGCTGCTTGTGTGCTGAAGAAGCAGAGCACTAGCTTTCCCTGCTGCTCCTTCTGCCGTGTGAGCAGATGCCACTGTTCATTCTGTGCTGACTGTGTTGCTGCGCAGCAGAGAGCAGGCTCTGGACTGATTCCATTCAAATGCTTTTCCTGTATGAATGTGAGCAGTGAAAGCAACGATGGAGGCACCAATGTAAAGGGGATTGTGTGCTGAACAGGTCCAGCACCAGCTTTCAATCCTGGCTCTTCTGCTGTGGGAGCAGAGGCCAAACGTTCGTGCTGTACTCACTGTGCTGCTGGGCAGCTGAGAGACACCACCTGAGAATTTGGATTCAAATGGACTTTTAGGTATGAAACCGAGGAGAGACTGCAATGATGGTGACCCCGTTGCAAAGCTGCTTGTGTGCTGAAGAAGCAGAGCACTAGCTTTCCCTGCTGCTCCTTCTGCCGTGTGAGCAGATGCCACTGTTCATTCTGTGCTGACTGTGTTCCTGCGCAGCAGAGAGCAGGCTCTGGACTGATTCCATTCAAATGCTTTTCCTGTATGAAAGTGAGCAGTGAAAGCAACGATGGAGGCACCAATGTAAAGGGGATTGTGTGCTGAACAGGTCCAGCACCAGCTTTCAATCCTGGCTCTTCTGCTGTGGGAGCAGAGGCCAAACGTTCGTGCTGTACTCACTGTGCTGCTGGGCAGCTGAGAGACACCACCTGAGAATTTGGATTCAAATGGACTTTTAGGTATGAAACCGAGGAGAGACTGCAATGATGGTGACCCCGTTGCAAAGCTGCTTGTGTGCTGAAGAAGCAGAGCACTAGCTTTCCCTGCTGCTCCTTCTGCCGTGTGAGCAGATGCCACTGTTCATTCTGTGCTGACTGTGTTCCTGCGCAGCAGAGAGCAGGCTCTGGACTGATTCCATTCAAATGCTTTTCCTGTATGAAAGTGAGCAGTGAAAGCAACGATGGAGGCACCAATGTAAAGTGGATTGTGTGCTGAACAGGTCCAGCACCAGCTTTCAATCCTGGCTCTTCTGCTGTGGGAGCAGAGGCCAAACGTTCGTGCTGTACTCACTGTGCTGCTGGGCAGCTGAGAGACACCACCTGAGAATTTGGATTCAAATGGACTTTTAGGTATGAAACCGAGGAGAGACTGCAATGATGGTGACCCCGTTGCAAAGCTGCTTGTGTGCTGAAGAAGCAGAGCACTAGCTTTCCCTGCTGCTCCTTCTGCCGTGTGAGCAGATGCCACTGTTCATTTTGTGCTGACTGTGTTGCTGCGCAGCAGAGAGCAGGCTCTGGACTGATTCCATTCAAATGCTTTTCCTGTATGAATGTGAGCAGTGAAAGCAACGATGGAGGCACCAATGTAAAGGGGATTGTGTGCTGAACAGGTCCAGCACCAGCTTTCAATCCTGGCTCTTCTGCTGTGGGAGCAGAGGCCAAACGTTCGTGCTGTACTAACTGTGCTGCTGGGCAGCTGAGAGACACCACCTGAGAATTTGGATTCAAATGGACTTTTAGGTATGAACCCGAGGAGAGACT